>NW_008662635.1:132200-161659 GCF_000695815.1 Acanthisitta chloris
CAGATGAAATGCCTAATTGCAGGCATCGTTTCTGTGCTGCAGTCCCAAAATTTAGGCCTTATCCATTTTAAGTAGGCTACAGGTTAGTATCAGACTGAGCATTGATTGTAATAACTTCATTTTTTCCCTTGTTTGAGGACCAGCAGTTGCAAGAGAGAGATACAACTTTACTCCATACTGCAAATCATTACACAGATTCTGGCTATGGTTCATTACTTAGTAGTAAATTTTGGCTGCTAGAAGCTGCTCAGAGACTGACCTGGGGAAGGTATCATCATGCTATGCAAAACCATTGCAGTGACACACAAGGAGTCACATCTTAACCAAACAAGATATGTTCTGCACTATGATAGCAAGTGTGCAGGCTTTCAGTAATGCTCCTTCTCCATGGAAATAAGTGGGATGTGACAGACATTGTTTCTTTCAATTTATTATTGAATAGTGCCTCCAGAAGTATAGTGAGCTGCCTACAGATTTATTGTAATAGCCCATCATGGTAATTGTATGAATAAATTTCTCAGCTGGACATTCAATCATTTTGTGTTTGATAGGAATACAAAGACAGGATAGAAATTCCTTCTGTATTAGGAATCCTGATACAGAAACAGAGCAAATCAAACCTCTCAGATGCTCAATTCTGTAATTCCACCTACAATGTTCTATTCTCCTCCTGGCACTAGTAGGGATGAGTAGGAAAGCATATGGGATTTGTTTGGTAAAAGTCTATTGGGTTCGTATAAAGGTTCATTAAAACTCTTCCTTGCAACTAACCCCATGAAAAAATAATGTAGGTTGGTGGAGAATGCTAAGCTCTCTCCAGATGTTGTTTAGAGCTTCTGAGCTCATGTGCTGTTAAATTCTGAACATTTATAATATATATCAAGACTTTCAAAGCCTTTGTACCTGTTATTGATTTCATCCTTGTGAAGTCTTGTATGACTTTGCCAGAAAGTTACAGTTTAATACGTAATAAATTGTGCATGAAATGCATTTATCTTCTGCTTTAAAATAGTAATAATCATCTAATATTAGAGTGTTATCCTAGAGACCCTGAAACCAGAGAGACTTTCCTACTGAATTTTCCATTCCTGAAAACAGTAGAATTCTTTCCAACCTTTTTCTTTGGCTTCCCAGAGTGCTCACCAGGAACATTTGGTTATGGTTGCAAACAGCTATGTGAGTGCATGAATAATGCTACATGTGACCATGTCACAGGTACTTGCTACTGCAGCCCAGGCTTCAAAGGAATCCGATGTGATCAAGGTACAGTGGAATTCTATCTGTAAAATCCCTCTCTCTCTCTCTTTCTCTCCCTCTCCAATGATGTACTTGCATTAAAAAAACAGTACTTCAGAAATGAAATGCACGATTCAATTTACAGTGTGTTATGAATTACTTTTAACAGCGGCTCTTATGATGGAAGAATTAAACCCCTATACTAAAATTAGCCCTGCTCTTGGATCAGAGAGGCACTCAGTGGGAGCAATCATTGGAATTATTATTCTCCTTCTAATTATTATGGTCTTGCTGGCACTGTTTGTGTGGTATCGACGGAAACAGAAGGAGAAGGGCCATGACATGCCAAGTGTATCTTATACTCCAGCCATGAGGATGACTAATACAGATTACTCACTTTCTGGTAAGGGTCTTTTTATGTTCATCAAATATAGCCTCGTGTTCCTGTGTGTTGGGGAAATACAAGTTTCTGTGATGTGTAACATGGGTTATTGAGCCTCAGAAATAATGACACTTCCGTCCTTCCCCTGAATGCTCTGATCTTTAAACACATAACGGGGACAGGAGAGCAAATAAAACTGATTCAAGCTGCATTATATGTGGAAGTTTACTTTACACAATACAGGATATACCTAGGCAAGAAATATGCTGCATGGGATTTTAAATCATCTGCATTCCTATTGCAGTGCAGAGACAGTTTTTTCCCTTTGAGAAACCTTCAGAAGCCTTTTTTTGCTTGAGAATGGAATTGACTGGGTCAATCACAAGGTTTTGGTTTTGTCTGTGTTGCAGTTTGTGATTTGAGGTGTCCTATTCATTGTGACTCTCTGCTGTGTGCAGACTAGTCCCTGCTGTCTAGACAGCAGTGTGAATTTTCTTTTCAGGGGATGATGAAAGCAGGAGAGAGGAAGAGGAAGGCTCTTTAGGATCAGAAAAAAGCCATACTGGGATCATATTTCTTGGTTTCTATCTTCTGCTACTGCTGTGGAGAACAGCTTTTCTTGACTGATTGACTAAACTTTGGAGGATGTGACCTCCTTTTTAACACTGTCATTCTTCTTCATCCCTCTCTGGCCAGTATCAGAGATGATGCCAGGCAGGAAATGGTTTTACTTCCTTGTGGTTTGCTCCAGTCTGTCTCTAGTGGGGATCTCCTCAGGGTTTCCTTCCTTCTGACTTCTTCTCTTCCCTCTAAGTGGCTGAAGCTGTAAGTCCAAATACATACAAGGTCCTGAAAGGGGCAGAGGTTGGCCCAGCAGCTCTGCTTTCCCAGGCCAGCAGTGCCTTTTGCTTTCTGCTCCCATTGGCTTCTGTGCTGTCTCAGCGTGGCATGGCTGGAAACTTCCTTGTGGACTTCCCTGCCCAGGATGCACCTGGAAGGAGCCTCTCCCATTCAGCCAGTGATGGTAATGCCTGGCTACACCTGGAACTTAGTCAGAGAGCTTCTTGCATGGCACTGTGAGTTCAGCCCTCCTGTCAGGGACATGGTTTCCTGTGCTGGTGTGTCACACATCAAGGGCTGGCTGCTGAGCACCATGGAATAAACTCATATTTAGACTACTCACTAGAGCATTCCTTCTTCTGACAGCTACAAGATGGGGGAAAAATTCATCCTTGGATCTCCTCCCATTCCCTCTTATTTTTGAATTTCAGCTTTGCTAGCTCTTGCTTAAGCTGCCCATTTGGGTAAGAAATGGATGAAAGTGTTGCCAGAGAGGGCTTGTCTGATCCTTGGCTCATTGCCAGCACAACTTGGCCTGAAATTTGTCGTTTCGACATCATTTGAAGAGCCAGACCATGAACATGCAAAAGACAGCTGTGGCACATCTCTGCAGCAATGAGGCTCTGAGTTCAAATTGAGCAGATCACAGCCACTGGCATGGAAAAATGTCCTGAACTTTTCAGTGATCCATTTTTATCATATTGGCACCTGCTCTGTCTATGTTCAAAGCCTGTTCCACCTCATTTATCTCTGTGCTTCTCTAGTTAGTGTATGTGTAGCCCAGCGTGTCTGAGAGCAACAACTGCCACATTTCAGGATAAGGAAAGGAATATTGTTGGGAGATCCTGACTGGATTATTGAGCTTCTCCTTTCAGAAAAGGGAACAAAAACCTCTCAGTTGTTTTTTCTCCATATTTTACCATGAATGGAGACTTCCCAGTAGACTTGATGGTGTTCCAGTCTGACACTCTGCAGCAGGTCCAAAAAAAGGCTAATGTTGAAAAGGATTCTCTCATCCTTCAAAGTTAACACAGAATAGGACTTTCCTCTCCACACAGAGAAAGCCATGACATTTGAAGACATTGGTAACCCAGGACTATCCCTGTAGGTTATGTGTTTGTGGGCATTGCATCTCCCTATACAATGTTCTTCACATTCCTCTCAGGCTTCTCTAGAAAGAAATTGGATAATGTTTCTTTCCTGTTCATCTCAGCCAGTGATTTGGATGCAGAGACTGGGCCTTTTCTTTCTTCTTTATTTCTTTGTGTAGTTCTTGTAGCAATATAAATTTTATCACTCAGGAAGACGCAGTTGAGTGGAGTCAACCATCTCTTTCTGGAGGTCACAAGAACTGTTTTCCTCCTCCTCCCCCTTGGAAAACTCTGCCATCTGAGCTTGCAGAGGAAGAATAAGAAGTTAGAAACACACTGCTCCATCTCAATCTCATTAACTGCCTGCAGGTACCAGCATTGTTTCAAATGTTGGGCTTTGTTTTAGAAGGGCATTTACAAGTTCTAGTTTCTGAAAACTCCCTGCCAAATTCTGACTGTTCTCCTATTCAGACTTTCTACTCATTAGTAACCATCCAATTTTTGCCTTATCAGTGCTGCTTCACTTCCATAGGGCAAAGACACAGGAAAAGGTGCTGATGTGCATCTTCCTCAGCAGAAAATGAGGAGGTGGATACTGAGACAAGATCACAGATAAGAAATAGCTGCATGGCACAAACAACACATGCAGCTGAGTGCAGGTGTGTGTTGCAGATGATGCTGAAGGACTGCAGTGGTATTACATAGAGATAACAGGGATCCCAACCTTCACGTGAAGGTTTGTATGTGGATTAAGGGCAGAATACTGTGCAGATATACTTGTCCAATGAATATAATCCCATGTAAACCCATGTACTTTGGCAGGAATTCCACCTGGATGGCTGCAGTATCCAGCCCTCTGTGGGTTGTAACATTATGGCTCTCCGGAATCACCAGTTGTTATTTTCCCTGTTTACTCTTGTTTGGGTAGTGGTGCTGCTGTTTCTGAACAGAGTCACATACACAGATCCCAGACTCTTGGAGGCAGCAACTTCTTCCAGCACATTAATTTATTTCTGGAGGATGTTTTTGGTCTTTATGTCCTCAGCTCTTCTGAGGCTGATAATCCATGCATATGTGTGGGAGAGATTATAAGGAAGGGGAACCCCCTGGGCAGCCCTTGGACTCTTTTTTATTTGTGGATGAAGGATGTGGCAGCAAAACACACACACTCTGCTCAGCAGCTAGAGGGAAAGAAAACCAGTGCAAAAGAAAACCACCCATGCTGGGAGAGCTTATCCACAGCCCATGGATCTGAGAGCACACTTTGCCAAATAAGCCTGAAATCAATGTGGTGCTCCCCAGCATGAGAACAGTGCATTGCATCCAAAAAAAAAGATTTTAAAGTGCCTGTTTTTTAGTTCAAGGAGATTGGGACAGAAGGGAAAACTGTGTGGAAGTGCTGGAGAACAGCAGAGATTTCTTGCCAGGACTTTCACAAAGACTTGGGTATGGGCCGAAGTGATGTTTGAGGTCTTATCAAGGTCTTAACAAACTTTCCGGTATGGGTGAATCCTATGCAGAAAGCCAAAAGCTAAACAAAGCTTGGTACAAATAAAGCATCGTGGGTCCTGAAGCCTTAGACAAGACAGTTCCAGGAATGATCTGCAGATGAAGTGTGGTGGGAGGTGGCAGAGTGAACCCTACTGCTCAGAGCCTTCAGCCGTCTCGCTGACACCCTGCATGGGCGGAGAGGACCCACACAACCAGGAGAAAGCAGTTCCATTTAGCAACTGAAAAGTCTGAGTCTGTATTTACTGCAGAGTGCTCACTTACTCCCTTTTTCTGTGGCTGGGCTTGTGCCCAGTTTCTACACTGTTGTCCTGTAGCTGCTGCAGGATGGGGACCAGTGCTGTCTGTGTCACCCCACAGCCCAGGCTCAGAGCAGGAGCTCAGTCTCAAGTGATGGTGTTCAGGCCTTCATCCAGACCTCATGGGTCTTCTCCTAGAGGAGCCTTAGGCTTGAAGGGCTCACAGCAAGGCTCTGCCATCATAGGTCCCCTCACAGGTCTGATGTCCCCATGGAAACATTGCCATTACCTTGGGGCTATTTTAGTTTTATTTTAATTTAAATAATTCCCTTCCTTAGGCATTTAAGTCTTTACTTAGTGTTCAGAGCAGAATAAAATTCTCACCTTTAGGAAGAGAAGGGTTTTTTGTGAGTTGTCCTTTTTTTTGTTGGGTATTTTTAAACAGGGATAGCATTAGACTTGAATTTGATGTATTTCCAGCCAGCAGTTACAAGAGCTTCATGAATAAATGTGTAGAAAATGGACTGTGCTATCAAGGTAAATCAGCCTGGGTGGGTACTTAAGTATCGACCAAATGGCTCTGTGTGGAAGGAGTAATTCTGAGTCCATGGTGCTGCATGCAGTGGGGAAGAAAAGGGTTTGGTGATGTGTATGAGCTCAAGGTCATTAATTCAGCACTGTGCTAAGCAGTAGGGCAGTCTGGTAGACTTTTACTTCAGCTGATGTTGGGTGCAGAAAACAAGCTCTGGCCAGATGAGCTGGCTGTGAACTCTGTCAGCTGGCCCCCAGGAACCTTGGTGTGTGCCCCTTATCTCACAGCAGGGGCAGAGGGCTCTGCCTCTTCCTCTGAGCTGGTCCTTGCCCACAGCTGAATGAGGACACAATGGATAAGGCAAGGGGGAAGGCAGAACTGGGGTGAGTCAGCCATCAACACTCACCTACGAAGCAGAAAGACATGGATCCAAGAGTCTATATTTAACTGGGAGCGCAGGTTGTGAGGAGGGTGGATGAGCTCTGCTCCCTGGGGAGCTGTCAGTCCCTCCTGAGCAGGCTCGAGGCTGTGTGTGAGCAGCTGTGTTTGTGATGGGCACACACCAACGTGGTGTTTGGGTTCCAGCCCCAGCTCTCACTTGCAAGCCCCAAAGGTGATCTGTTTCATGCTAATTCGTTGGCAAATATCACAGAGTTAGTTAGGGGAGATAGCAGAAGCCTGGCTGAAAGAAGTTCAGTGCAAAGACTTTAGCTCCAAAATTCCATCCTGATCTACTTTATTAGCAACAACCTCTGTAAACAGCTAGGACTTGAAGGCTCTGCACTTACCACCAAATTAGAGCTGACCTCGAAAATCACTTTGCATGTTTCAGCAGAAAAGAAGGACTCAGTGAGATGTGCACGTGCGTGAGCAGCTTCCCCCCAGCCCTGAGCCACTGCACTTATGTAAGAGACACCCTGCAGATAAAACCACTGCTCTGAAACAGGATATTCTGCAGTAAATTAGGCTAAATCTAGATCTCCACAAGATGTCAGCAAAGCAAAGTGCATGCTCAGAGTAGGGCGGACACAGAGGGCAAGGAGAGATGGGTACCCCTCGGTGCCAGCCAGGTCCCTGTCCTTCCTCACCCATCGCTGCCAACCTTCATTCAAGATGGTGATGGGTCCAAGCAGCCATCCCAGCACTTCACTGCCCTTTCCACGTGAAGGTGTTCCCTAAAACTAACCTCTCTGCCTACAGTTTACTAAAACCCATTCATTTGCTTCTTGCAGTGCTTTGTTGTTTAAATGATGCTGCTCCAGTTTAAATTTTCCATCCTTTCTTCCAGTGGTACTTTGAGATATTTATCAATTTGTCATGCAGCTGGAACCAGATTGGGATTGATGTTTTCATTAGAACTGCCAGTATAAATATGATGCCTTTCTTGGTAAATCGCTTTGTTTGGTGAATGTGTTTATAAGCTAAGGAAACAGATAAAATGTCTCTGAGCATTGCAATGTAATTGCCCAGGTTTGCCTTTCAGGGCTCCAGCTTTCCTTTTTAACAAGCCTTTGCACAAAAAAAAGCTATGTGAAAATTTTGGCCCCCTTGGTACAGTTATAGCACCTTGATTTCTAACATGAACTGCCTTTTTTTTTGTAACAGAAAGTTGTAATTGGTTTCATAACTACAAGGATTATTCTGCTCAGTGGCTCTTACATGGTTTAACCTAAGACAGCAGCTGTGTTGCAGCTCATACATTTCCTGAGTTTTGCATTCCTTCCCTCTCCTGCAAAACAGCTGGACTGTCAGGAATGACTTTCTTAATATCTTCTATAAGATAACACTGTATTAATTAAATCTTTTGGGTTTTTCCTCTGACATTTAATGCTAATAGCGAAGAGCTTCACACCATGATAATGCAGGATAGATTGTATCTGCAGATGTTTTATAACACCCAGAACTCTTGACAAAGATTTTTAAACTAGATGTCTCTACCATGTTTTCAGTGTCTTAAGAATTGTTATGGCTTCCAAAGTATTTTGTGCTGACTTGTTTTCTTCCCAGATATATCTCAAGGTAGCGGCAGTGTACATTGTTTTTCCAATCCAAGCTACCACACTCTCTCATGTGGTGTGACTTCACGCTTCTTTCCCAGTAATCTGGATGGAAACAGCTCCAGTAAGGTAGATATTACCCCACCCCACACTAGCAATGTTCTTATCAGTTCAAGGAAATCAACCAAAGCAATGTCTGTTGGATCCTGCTGTCTGCCAATGTTGTGTAAAACTCCAGGGCAATGTTCCTGACACCTCACACAGAGGAAAGTTGCCTTCCCCCTCCATGTACCTTCCAGTCTTTGGGCATGGTAACTGGAGTCTCTCAGCACATGCCTGTCTGGGTCAGCAAGGCTTGGTGTCTTAGCAACTCTAAAGTATCTTTGCTTCTCAGAAGAGATAAAGAACTAGATATATAAAATAATCCATTAATGTAACACAAGTAAATCAATGAAGCATTAAGTCAGTATCTCACTTTGCTCTGTCATTGTTTCCCAAAGCAATAGAGACACAAATTCCCTGCTGACACAGACAAGCAGAGATGCAAAAAGGTACCTAGGGTGCTTCTGAGCACTGTTCTGACTCAGCCAGGGACATTCTGGGAGCTCTGATGTCACTCGTGGCTCTTCAGCCAAGCAATTGCCACTGTATTGCTCAAACATCCAGGAGTACCTTCCTTATCACATGTTGCTATTGGTTCCCTCAGACCATTAATGGACAACACTGTGATTCAACTCACCGCTTTAGCAGTGGATTTAGATATGGTAAATGGTAAAACAGCTCTTCTTTGGAAGCTTAATAAGCCAAGGTGAGGCAAAAGTAGGGAGCAGTGGGAAAAGGCAATGCCATTGATTTCATCAAGGTTGTCAGCTTAAAAAATGATGGTACTTGCAGGCTGTGTCACCTTAATCCAAATGTAACTACTAACTGGAAGGCTGTAAGAACAAGATTAATGCAAAAAAGGACAGTATTGTACAAGACAGAGTATGCAAAACTGTCCCTACATGTGCTCCTCTAAGTCATTTCTGGGTTATTAAAAGAAAATCTCATTAAAATGTAATAAAAAGGCTGGCTCCAGAGATTTCTCAGAGAAATGTTTAGCCAGATGTGTAAATATGTTTTCTGATGTAGATGGTCCCCTTGCATCAGGCATTTTTGCTCCCCAAATTGAAAGTGCAAACGCTCATAATGTCAAATTTAGGATGAGTGTTTATCTGGACCCACTAATCCTGTTGCAGTCATTTAAATGAATTCAGAAAAAGGTCAAAGCAAGCACCTATCGTGGTTTCCCAGCCTGCAGTGCCATCTTCTCACAGAGCTACTTCAAACATTGAGCTGCAGGAAAGGTTGAAGCCCCAAGTGATGCACTGGGACTAGCCTGGAAGCTGCTCATTCTCCTGCAGCACTGGCTAGCCATAGTCAGCAGCTTGTCCTGACAGTCACTAAGAGAAAAACCAGTGGATCTGGTATTTTCAGGGAATTTATCAAAATATATAGCCTGATATTTCCTTCAGATCTCCCACCATCTCACTTATTAATGAGAATGCTTTGCAGTGCTGAATAGCTGAGGATGGCCAAAAATACGCTTGGTCTGTCTGCAGCTCTGCAGCCAAGTAAGACAAAAGAGCATATAAAGCCCCTAATGGCTGCCTTAACGAGTTCATTTCCAAATCAGTTTGCCTGGTGCCATTCCCACTTTCTACAGAGAAATGTGCACAAGCTGTACTTGGAGGATTCATTTCTCTGTAGTGCCAGCTGGGGTCACAAAGGAACCAGCACAGATGCAAAATGAAAAAAAATGGCAGAGGAATCTCTGAAGTGCTGAGCCAGAGCTCTGGATGTGTTATCCTCCCTGTGCTCCAAGGAGATCATGCCTTGAGGCGATGGACTGGAGCCATTCCTCTATCACTTCTCTCAGAGACAGCTTGGGCAAAGCACAAAGGCAGGACAGAGGGGAGATGCAGCCCTGCTGCAGCTGAGAAGGGTTTTTCTCTTGTGTGCTCCCCCAGCCCCTCTCATCCTCTTCTCTTCTCTTCTCTTCTCTTCTCTCTTCTCTCTGTCTTATTTTGCCTTTTCTCTCCTCTTTCCTTGATGTTCTTCTCCACTCTATTTTTTCTCATATCCCTTTTCCTGATCTTTTTTCTCCCCCAGCTTTACACATGTTGTTTCTCTTTTCCTTCCTGCTGTCCTCTCCCAGCCCTGCCCCTGCTCCAGGGTCCCTGGCTGCAGGGCTCCCAGCACAGCTGCCTGATGCTGTGGCTTTGCTGACCCTGCTGCTGCTCTCAGGGTGCACAGTGGCACCTCTGTAGGGAAGCAGGTGGGTGAGGATGGCTGGTGGCAGGAGCCAAAGGGCCCAGCATTGCCCTCAGCACTGCAGTTTGTGAGATGGCTCTGTCTGCACAGGACAGGAGCACTGCCAAACCTTCCCACATCCTCCTCGGACCGGGGGGAAGGGATCTCACCTCCTCATTTCCTCTCTGCCAGACAGACATTTGGCCACTGCTCAGGACCCTGTGCATGTCCTGAAGGTAAATCATTGAAGTTGCTGAGAGACAAGTATGAGTGGGGGCACTAAAACCCTCCCTGTGTGTACTGAGCTGGGTGGTTGTGCCAGTGGAGCGTGGAGTGGAACACAGGCAGGAGAAAAACAAGTGGGAGGATAAGGGGGAGCTTATGAAAAGAAACTAAAAAAAGGCTTGGCTGCTTTTATCTGGCAGAATGAATGCTGAGGGGGAGCATGATTGCCATCTATAAATACAGCAAGGTAAACAGAAGGAGGGAGGAGAGCTGTTTAAGTGAGATGACAGAGCTGGCACGAGAACAAATGAGGATGAACTGGCCACGAATGCATCGAAGCTAGAAATTAGATTTCTACCATCAGATCAGTGAGATTTTGGAATAGCTTCCCAGGAAGACTAATGGGACAAAGAAATCTGATTACTGTTAAAATGGAGCTTGATCAGCTATCTAAGGGATTATGTGCCTGGGTGTTTGCAGTAAAAGGCAGCTGGACTCGGGGACTCTGTGATCAAAGGCCTTCCAGTCCTGTGGCCCTAAAGGCTGCTCCAGCTGCCAGGCAGGAGCTTGCAGGGCTGAGCTTTGCCTCTGGGCAAGGTCCAGGAGAATGGATATGCAACTCTGAGGTTAAGGAGGATGCAGAGGCTCCAGCATCTCAGTGCAAGTTTTTAACTACCAGCACCTTGCCACAAGTTGCTCTTTCCCATGTGGGTGAGCTTGCCAAGTCAGCTTGGATGACATGCTGGAACCACTAAGTCACTAGATATTTTAGTATTAGTTTAAGTGAAGCCAAAAGTTGACCTTTCCTTTCTGGCTCCTACAAGTAGGTTTGACCTTTTTTCTTACGACATGTGCAGCAGCGACTACTAACAATGCTGCAAGTTACCAAGGAGTGTCAGACAGGAGCTCGAGTGGAATTATGACACAGAATTACTGCACAAAAACTTTCCAAAGCAGACAGAGATACACAGTCACCTGCATGGCTGTGTCTTCACATCAGAGCTCTCATTGCTGGAGTTACAGACCAGATTTCAGACACTAAGGACCTATTTTGCTCGGAGGGTGTTTGCCAGGACAACTCTCAGAACCACTCTCAGGGCTTCAATGCCAGCTTTGTATTTGAGTTTTTGAATGGTGCACGAAAGTAGGAATATATCTCACTTTTATTGAATGCTGTAAAGTTTGTGAAGAATCCTCTGTACAAAGCATGAGGCTGCTGCACAAGCAAATGGAAGATTCTCACCTTGAGCTTTTGCAAAGCTCATAATTCCACCCACACTCCCTTCCAGCATCACAGCTAGAGTCCAGGTGTTGCTGGTTTCTACAGACATCATAAAAATCAATTGCTATTAGATGTCCTGAATTTTTAAAGCCAGCAGTTTCACATCTATTAAAGGAAGTTCTAAATTCTACCAAAGACTTCACATAAAATTAGAAACTGCAAAACAGAGGTCACTGGAAATGGTCTGACTGGATGTCACCCAGCTAATAAAAAGGAATTCAGCCATGGAAAGCATCATTAAAGTACCTTTGACTAAAACTTGCCCAAGAAAAAGGAAGACTGCAAATACAGAATGGCTGCAGAATGTTTAGGATGGGCATCTAAAACTGAGCACGCAGGCTTGGGCTGTGAAATCTGAAGTCAGTAGTCAGGGAAATTAATGGCAACTCTTACTGATTGCTCTCCTGGAGGATAAAGGTATGATGGAGCTCCTGCCAGCACTTCTTTGCCTAATCACCATGGACATTAAAAACCTGAGCCCTGACAAATGGCTGGTGGTGATCAGGTGGCCACTGTCATCTATCCAGCCCTTTCAGACAGGCTGATAATGACTTTGCTTTACTTATGCTGGTATCTCCTTGATCTTAAAGGAAAAGTTGCCAGATATGAGGTAGTTTTAACCAAATTGCTAAAATTACAAGCTAGGAATTATAATGGATAAATTTACTATGAAGGATTTCTTCCTTCAGAAAAGCAATTTTGCTTCACACTAAAAACTGAAGTATTTTCTCTCTTAAAAAAAAAAGTTAACAAATTATAGTGTGTAAAGAAATGATAGTAGCACAAAGAGACAGCTATAATCACATTTCTTCCCAATTGCTGCATTCAGAAAAACTTAGAAATGTCCCCAAATCATTTCATTAAAAAAAATCAATTCTAGCCCATAGCTCTTCATGCCAAATTTTAGGTTTGGGAGCTGATTTATAAATCCTGCAAACCCACAGCTTTTAATAGAAACCCCAAGACTTTAATAAATGTGCTCTAAGTGGTGCAGCTGGGTTGATAATCAGCATTTGTGTTATGGCTGCAAGTTGTGAAGTGAAGAATGAAGCCTTGGGCTCTGCTGAGGAGAACTGACAGTGCTGTCGGTGCTGAGGTACATGGACTGAGCATCAGGCCAGGAGTGGTGACTCCTTCCTCAGTGACCACGTTCCACACTGCTCTGCTCTTCTTCCCCTTGTCACTGCTGGTTTGTCTGACCTGCCCCATCATCCATATGTGTTTGCTGTCGGTGTTTCCCTTCCCAGTCTGGGGGAAGCCCAAGGAACTGCAGAAGGCTGGACAAGGAATTCTTAGAGCAAGTCCAGAGGAGGCCACGAAGCTATCAGAGCACTGGAGCATCTCCCCTATGAGGACAGGTTGAGAAGTTGGGGCTGTTGAGCCTGGAGAAGAGAAGGTTGTGTGGAGACCTCAGAGCAACTGCCAGGAGCTGAAGGGGCTCCAGGGAAACTGCAGAGGGACTCTGTTAGGAAATGCAGTGACAGGACAAGGGACAATGGGTACAAATTCAAAGAGGGAAAATTAGGGTAGATACTAGAAAAAAGTGTTTTCCTGTGAGGGTGGTGAGACACTGTCCCAGGTTGCCCAGGGAGGCTGTGCCTGCCCCAACCCTGGCAGTGTTTCATTCCAGGTTGGATAAACCCTTGAGCAACCTGCTCTGGTGGGAGGTGTCCCTGCCCAGGGCAGGGGTTGGGGCTGGATGATCTCTAAGGTCCATCCCAACCCCTAAAATTCTGTAGCCCTATGATAAAGAAGTGACTCCTGTGCTGTCAGTGGGGAGATGCCACACGCACATTCCGCGCTGGGCGTGAGGATGTGCAGCCCCAGACACTGCTCTCAGGCAGCGATCGCTCTAGAAATATTGCAGACAAGCAGCTTTATCAACTGTGTCTCTGCTCTGGGCATGTCCTTGAGGAGAGTGGCTGGTGCAAAGGTGCCTAATGAGCTGATGACACATTGTTACCTCGGTGGGAATGGAGAGAGACAGAAAATGAGCAGGAGCAGGACGAGGCACTGGATACAGCCGTCACTGCTGGTGCTGTCTGATGACAGATTCATGGACTGTGGGGCCTCAAGGGACTGTGGTGATCATCTGGCTGCACTTCCCACACAGCACAGGGCACCAAGCACCCTGAATTAATGCCTCATTCAAGGTCAGTGCTGCTGGCTTTGCAGCAGGTCTGCATCCATAGCCTGGCTGGATTGGAAATGGCCTCCTGGGCTGGTAGCACAAGCTCAAAGCACTTGTGGCCACACACGCTCAGGGGACATGCAGCACTGCATGTCCTGGGAGCACAGAGCCACATGTCCCTTCCCTCAGGTGGCACATCAGGTGTTTCCAGGAGTGCTGGGGACTCTGGGCTTCCTGCAGAGCATCCTCAGTGCCCAGGGAGCAGGAGCACTGCAGGCACAGGGACAATGTGGGGCTGGCTGTGCACTGAGGGCTGATAGATAGCACTGTGAAGGTGGGTGAAAACACCTTTGGAGTGTGGGTGCCAGGTGGGATTTCATATCCCAACAGGCTTCACTGAATCAGTGGAGGTTTTTTTGTTCCAGGTCTTATAACCCATTATGAAAACCAAGTAAAAATGAATGAGATATCAGGAAAAATGTAATGTTGGGGTAATTTTGTGCTTGAATTTTAACCTCCTTTTTGTTAAGCATTTCCTTGTAAATACAGTAAAATACCAGAGCTGAACCCTCTGAACAGAGGCAGGATGCTTCCCAGTCTGGAAGCAGACACAGGAGAGCAGTGATGACTTCATAACTTTAATTTTTCAGAAACAGGGTTGGGATTTGCTCTTGAACTGACAGTCCCTCAGGACTTTTCTGGCAGGTGTGGCTTTCAAGGGAAAAGTGCTGAAGTGGAAAACTCTGCAGTTTTAACAACTACAGCAATTCCCAGACCCTCCTTGCTGGGACTTACCTATCTCCATATCTCTCTAGAGCCTCTTTTGCTGTGGTGCCCCAGTCTAGAGGAGCCATGTGCCCCCAGCACAGCAGCCCCTCTGCTTTCACTGGCACTGCAGAGATGCTCCAGGGAGCTCACTGCAGGTCTCCAAACCTCCATCCCTCTGGCTGGTACTGTACTTGCCTTGGTGTTGTGCTTAAGCATTGCCTCACCCAAGTGAGGCTTCCAGAGATGGCAGAGAAATCAAGAGCGTATTGACACGGTGGTTTGCACACCATCAGCCTTCTGCAGGCAGTGCCTCCTCTGCTGTGGGCTGTGTCTGCTCCAGCTGTGCCCTGGGCACGCAGAGGGTCCCAGCTGCCACACGGAGAGGTGATTTTCCAGCAGCAGCATCTGGATGGCAGCCCTGGACTCCTCTCCTGGCTGGCAGATCTGCACAAGGCTTTGTGCTTGGTTATTGCCGAAGTTATTTTCCTTGAATTGAGAGAACTCGTGTTGCCATTGCATCTCTTTTAACAAAATACACAGATGTCTTAGCAGATCCTCTTAGTGCCAAACAGCCTCTCTCTGCATGCTGATGGGTTTGATCCATCCATCTCCATTAGTTATTTTGGAGCTGCCAGCATGTCACTCCATGTCCACAGGCATCTGAGTCGTGGTCTCTGGGTGCTGAAGGAAATCCTGTGTTTTCCAGCATGTTTGTGTTCATTGCTTGGTGAAGTGACTTTCCTTTGTGATTTTCCCTAATGCTAGTGAACAACTGTCAAATTCATACAGATAAAGGACTGAAATGGTGAGGCCAAGGTAATAGTCATCTCCCATTTTTATTCATGACATTCTTGGGCTGTAGTCTTGGGTGGGAACTGTCTGTTTCTTCCAGCATTAACCCATTATCATACTTTTTGAACAGCTCAGTAACAAAATCCTTGACAGAGAAACTGCAGACTGGAGACCCTACAGCTATCTGAATGAACTAGGTCAGTAATTTTTACACACTTTAATCACTTTAGTAGACTTTAGAGCCATTCCAAATCCAAGTCTGCCTTTCATAAAGGCGTTAACAACAATGATGAATCTCGGTGTTGTCTTTATTTCACAATCAGGATTGCCAGGAGTGAAAGATGAGAATTAAAAACTGTTTCCTTTACCACAAACCACAGACTGGAAAGCTGAGTCAATATTCATTCTAGTCTCCCTTCCAAGGTTGTTCAGTTGAATCACTATCATCTACACTATAAATGTTTTTTTAAGGACTAACTTAGGACATTAAAAATTCAAAACTGGGATTATTTTTTTCCCTTTTGTGCTTGATAAAGCTTAGCACTAAAAGCTGACATCTTGACAAAGGTGTGGAGGCTCTGTGGGAACTGGGCCGTGGGATCCACCCTTATCACCCAGTGAATTATACTGTTGCCATTTTCCAGGCAATTCTGAACCACCAAGCAGTGCAGCCAAGCCAAGAGTGAAGTTTAATTGCCTTTCCTCAGTTTATTCTCCCTGGCTTCAGTTTTAACAGGGTTTTCAGCAGCTCTTATCTCAAACCCTCCTCAGATTCAGTGCTTTGGGTGCAATTTGTTATCCCATCTGAGCACTTGGAGTTTGGCTTGTCAGTGGCAGAAAACATTTGTCCTTTCCTTTACTGGGATTGTGAATATCTTGCTGAAAATTTGAAGGATGGAGGAAAGTGCAGCATTAAGGGATATTATGGGGGTTTTAAGGTCAACTATCTCACAGCTCATATGGCAAAGGGCAGCACCAAGCATCACATCTTGTCACTGCTGCTGGTCACACACCATGCCTCACCCCAAAGATCAGATCTTCCCTGCATCAGGAAAATCACAAACCTGTCAAGCTTCAGTGCAAAACCTTTTCATCATTAAAACCATTAATGTGTTCTTCTGTATAACAAGCTGCAGAACCACTGCTGTGCTTATCTGTACATGGCATAGGGATGTGGGGGGGTGTGAGGGTTTCCAAATGCTCCTCACTCACATCAACTTGATTTTCCTTTCACCATTTTGCTGCTTTTTTTGCACACTGTTTGCTTTATTTGTGTTTATCTTGCTGTGTGCTGAGCTCTCTGTGTGCTGCATCTGTCCTGCATTCATGCATTTTATTTTACTAGCAAAATCAATGCTAAATGCCTCTGCAGTAAGGATGATGTAAAAGTGATAAATACTTTACCTAAGTGTTCTACAGCAAAACACTCATTTTTTTCCATGGCATTTTGCATCCAAGATACTTTTTCTTTTCACAGTAATTAATAAAACTGAGAATTTTTCTTCCTTTTCAGTACCAAAATTAATTCTTCCTTGTGCTAACTTTCACAATGTTGAATCCTTTCTTAGATCAAGCCCATTTTTACACTAAACTGTAAAATGTTTTAATTTCCTGGTATGACTTTTGTGCAATAAAAGCTGCAGATTGCACTTACATGTGCCAGTCCCAGAAGAAAGTGAAAAATCTTCAATTTTGAATGGTAAACATAAAATATAAGCCAAGCCTAATATGAGAAACCAATCACACAGGGAATCTTGACCTTCAAACTGCAGCATGTGTGGAAGTACTGCAATTAAAGAGGTGTTCCACCTTCTCATCACACTGGCAGCCTTGGGTTTATGACACAGATGCTCCAGCTGATGTGTTGGAAGAGCAGCCAAGCGTTGGCCAGGGCTGGGTTCAGCTAAAACCAGTTAAAATAGCAGTGAACAACTGCACAGCTCCTCTGCTGTGACCCCATGAAGTGTCCTGCAGAGCAGATGTGTAAGACAGCTAGGGGTGAGGAAGAGAACTTAATGGAAAATGGAAGAGAAACTGAAATTTGGAATGGATGAAAACACTCAACTCTTCTGGTGGCCTCCTGGTTCTTCAGCCAGCAACTGCTCCAGCTGTGGCAGCAGTCCCAAGGGACAGGACCACCGAGATGAGAAGGAGCATCAGGCTCACAGGAATATCTGTAGGCTTGTTAGAAACTGCAAGTGTCCTAAATATGAATTATAGTTGGGGGGAAAGAAATTGCAGGAATATCCATGTGAAAATTAACTCATTCATCTTCCAAAACCTTCAATCATAAGGAGTTTTTTTAATTCCAGCAGATCTTACCAGACTTCAAGTATTTTACCTGCTTTGCAGGACTCCATTTCCCAGCTTCCTGTTCTTTCCAACTGGGAAATGCAAGGACAAAGCCTGGATTTTACTGCTGGCACATCTGCATGGGAGCTTCAAGCAGCAGGCCTTGTCAGAGAGCTAATCGTGGCTGTTCACTGGAGTCGGAGTCTAGGGAGGAGCACAAGTCATTCCCATGGATGTGGGCTTGAGAGATCAGAGTTAGGGGACTCTGTGGTGCCAAGAAGAGGCAGCTTGATCACCTTCACTGTGTGCCACTGCCTTTCCAAAGCAGCTCAGTCCTACCAGTTTCAAGGAATGGCTTGTGTTTGCATTTACTCTCCACCATCTCCTGTAGCAGAACCAGAATTGTTTGCCCTGTGACTAATGTCTCTTGCTCCAGTCCAGTTTGCATTGAGCAACGGCAGAGTCCAGCTTCAGCTCCTATCCCAAGCAAGTCAAAACTCCTAAACCACCAACTGAATTCAGAAGAGGTTGTTGTGCTCATTAGCTGAGTGCTGGGCACAGTAGGCTCAGTTAAAAATGGCTTTATCTATCTGCAATGGTTTTTTACCAGCAGCCCTCAATGCAGAGCCCAAAGTGTGATTTGCAGCACATTGTGAGTGACTCAAAGCTGCATTTATTCCAGAGGACCAAAGCTGCTAAGTTTGATTCAGATCTGACTTTGCATTTTTCTCAAAGCCCAGAGGTGTGCAAAAGTATTTCCAGCCGAGGCTCTGATTTCACCCCAGCAGATAATTTCACTTCAAACTTAAACCTGGGCTTTCCTGAAGTGCCAGATTCCTGGCCTGGTTAGGATTTTTCCACATTAACTACTTTTGCAGCTAAAAAATATGCCCATCATTCATTTCACCTCCTGAGGAACACAACGAATACTCAAAAATGCCCACAGGATTAGATAAAAAAGGAGACTAAAGGCAGAATTAGAGGACTAGGTTGGGAAGGGTTTTGAGGGGTCTCGTAGCTCTCCCAAAGGCAGTGCACCTCTCCACGGGCCCTTTGCTTCCCTGCCACTGCCTCTCTCCATGGGTACAGCCCCTTCACCCTGTGACCCCAGTCGTGAGCTGCTCCATGGTGTGAGTGCTCCTTGCTGGAGCCACCCCATGTGTTTGTGAAGCTCCTCCTAATACTGCTGGGTCATTCCTGCCCTTGGAGGCTTGCTCAGCCCTGGCAGGGGCAAGGGTGATCACCAGGGATGGCCCTGGGGAGCATCACTGCTGGGAAAGGGAGCCCCAGCACTGTGGATGTCAGCCAAGGGATGAATTAGCTCCATCCTCTCTCAGGGCTCTGCCCTGGCAGAATGCAGGAGAGAGCAAGCACAGAGCCAATACTGCTGTGTGACAGAGCTTCCCCACTATGCCCAAACTCCCCAGTCAGCCTTGCCCTCTGCATCAGGGTGAGTCTGGGAATTGGCTCAGAACCAGTGGTGGAAAACAAAGTAGAAGGAGCTCAGACTGGGGGGGTCACTCCTGGCCAGAAGGTAAAGAGTTCCATCACAGAGGGCCAGTCATGTACCACCAGCCCTTTTCCTGTGCTCAGGGATGAGCACTGAGAACCAGAGCAAAGGGGTCGGTTTGTCTTTGATGTGTCAGTAACACATTTATTGTCTAATTTAGTCATTCTGCTTATTTGGCAAAAAAAATCCCCAAAGCTGTCATGAAAAAGGGACTGTTACAGCATTGCCCATGGCAGTGACAACTATTCTGCAGAGCTCAGAGGACACACAAGGACACGTAGCTGAGAAACCTCTGGGACATGCTGTTTGCAGGGCTCTTTTCCCCCTGTAACTTAGTTACTTGATTGGGAATCCCATAAGGCACAAAGACATTTCTCACTAACCAAATTTGTATTGATTTTCTCAGTCAATAAGAAAGACCAGACTCTATAGTTAAACAGATTTAAAGGCTTACATTAGATTTTCTTTTTGATTGATATCTAGGGTAATCTGCAGTAGTGAAAACTGTTGCAAATAGTAGTGAAAGCTACTGCAAAAAAAAAAGTTGTGAAAAGGTTCCCATCTCCTTCTATCTCTCCTTCTTTAAGGAAGGAGTTGCATCAGACAGAAGTGTTTGCTGTCAGCTCTGCTCCCAGTGCTCTGCTGTCAGACCTCAGTGGTCACTTAGGGACTGTTGTCACATCAGTTATTGAACTGTGCAATTTATGAGCAAAGTTATAGCAGGTAATTTAAAGAGATTGTGCACACCTTAGAGTCTAAGGCTTTGGCTTAAATACACACTATCCATGAACCAAACAAAGCCTAAAATTAGTGACAGACTGATGCAACACAACCTGCAGACTCAATGGGAAAGGACATATTTTAGGCTTCTTTCACTAATCCAACCCAACATTTCAGTAATGAATGTACCAGCAGATGATTTTTTTTCCTGATCTCCTGATGGATAGCTGTTCTTGGTAACCAGCAGTACCCTGCTGGAGGAAAACCTTCCCTTCCAGGGAAGCTCTTAAGCATATGCATAATTTTAGGTGTGCATGGACTCCCTGCTGAAGCTGAGTGCTGCTTACAGCCGAGGATGTGCTTAAGAGCCTCCCTAAATGAGGGCCTTGATGTACAGTTTAGAGGGAAGAATATATGCTGCTCAGTAGTCAAAGCAATCCAATTTACATAAATATTTATTTGTTTTCCATTATATATCATTTTTATGCAGGTGCTTGTGGGATGGATAGACGTCAGAACACATACATAATGGAAAAAAGCTTCAAAGGTATGGTATCCAGTGCTGCAGAACCCTGCACAGGTGTGAGGAGGGTGTCCTAGAAGAGGTGAGATAGGAGCCCTGAGCGCCGGGGAGAGAGGCTGTGCAGGGACAGAGAGGGACAGAGCAATCACCTGCAGAGAGGCATGCGTGGCTCCACTGGCAGCACTCCTGACTCCCAGCCAGATGTCTGGGCCCATGAATTATGGATGCAAGGCTTCACAGGGCCACAGGCTCTGCCTGGCACAGCAGCACAAGGCAAAAAGGGAGGGCTTAGCTGCAGGGCCAGGAGGGGCAGGTAGGGCTGGCCAGGACCCACTGGCCACCTACCAGGGCTCTGGTGGCAGTTGCTGATGCCAGACTGGTGTGTTTCCCTGCTCTGTAAGGCTCTTGGCCATCCTGAACTTAAAGCCACTAGAAACAAGCTGACCCTATGTGGCCCTTGCTGCGAGGGATTTAGAGCAGAGCTGGAGAAAAGCCCTCCCTGAGGTCATTAGCCACTCACACTGGCACAAGTAATTGTGGGCATTGACTCCAGGGCAGGTCTAAAAAGGGATCACAGACGAGTCATGAGCACAGGGCCCAGTGGTTTTACATTTCAGTTGTCCTCCAGGTTTATATTCAAAATATTCCAGTTACGTATGGACCACGGGACCACTTGGCAGAGTGGTGCCCACAAGCTCCTGACAGTCTGGGCTGGGGTTCAGCACACTGAACTTGTGCTCCAGAAGATGGAGCAAGGAATCTGTCTCATGGGGAATAGGCAGGTTTTAGGCTGAGGTTCTTGAATCCAAGGCTGTGGTGTTGGTACATGCCTTGGAATGTCCCTCCATCAGCTGAAGAGGCAAATACTACTGCACAGTCTCTTCCCATAATGTCCTTGAGATGGTGTTGGCTGAGTCATGGGGACAGTGGTACTGTCACACAGCTGGTCTGCTATGGCTGAGGTGTTCCAGAGCCTGACCTTTATCTGAATTAACAAGGAATGTGGAAAACTATTCCACATAAAAAGCAATAAGCAGCTTATAGCCAGGCCTGGAGATCAATAATCACTGTGGAGCTGCTGTTTTCCAAATGCAGCGGTGCCATATTTGCTAAGGCATCACCTTTTCACACAGAATCACCAGAGGAAACTAATAATCCATGACCAACTCTTTCTTGACAAAGCTAAATTTAAAATACTGAAAGGGTTGTGTATATACATGATATATTATATACCATATACAATATACTCTACCCACTGGTTTCAGCTACATCAGCAAATCTCTTTCTCAGGAAAAAGTCTTGTTACATTATAGCTACTTGTTCTCTTTACATGGAACGATTAATTTCATTAGTTTATACTAAATGGCTGTGTTTACAAAGACCTGAAAATTAGGCACAGTCACACAGAGAGGTACCAGCATGAACAGAGGAAAAGAATCACAGTAAGAGCAAACTGTGAAATGTATCTTCTGTTCCTACATCCTTTGTTTATTATTTAGGATCTGAGCCATTTCCTTTATATGTTTGTCTCTTTAGAAACTGAAAACTCTGGCCCAGAAGCCCTGTCAGGAAAGCTGATGTGTCCTTTGTGGCTGCTCAGCTGCCTGAGACAGGGCAGGGTGCTGGGACACAGGGACACACCTGGCTTCCCAGGGATTTTGGGTAGCTTACCTGCAGGCAGGTAGCAGCTGAGGGTTCTCAGCAGCAGTTGCCTTTGGCTGGCTGAAGGTTCCCACAGTCCCTTCTGAAGGTCAGTTCCTGGGCTCAGGCAGCCCTGGGGCTCTGGCAGCGGTGTGGGCACCCCCAGTCCCAGAGGAGTCTCCTGCCAAAAGGAGCTGAGAATGTGCCAGATGCTCAGCATGCAGCTCTCCTTGCCCTGCCAGGTCCTGCATTGGTTTTGACTCACTAAATTCCTCTGAAAGATGGAGAGAAAGAAACTCCCAGTTCCAAAAAAAAAAAGGATTCTGTCAGCAAAAAGACTTGGCAGGCAGGTGCTTAGGTCCTATCTGCTTTCATCCACTTTAAAGCTGATGTCTTTTCCCACCAGTATGATCTAACTGGGGAAAGCTTGTCCTGCAGTTGGAAGTGGTGCTTGGTGCTCCTGACCCAGCCCAGAGCCTTCCGGGGGGGCACAGGGGCCTGTGGCTTGAGGCTGAGGTCAGGCTGTGGTGGGCCTGGTCCACCACCTGCATCCCCAGAGGAGACCAGAGCCACCAGTTCCTCAGGGTCAGACCACAGGCCTGGCTGGAGGCTGTCCCCAGAGCAGGGCACCAGGAGAGAGAGGGATGCTCCCAGTGCGACCCGGCACGAAGAATGGAGTGGCCATGCTGGTAGTGGAGGCCCAGGGGGTCAGGCACAGAGGTTTGGGCTTGCCAGGGTCACTCCTGGACAAGCCTAGCTCAGCCCACGGTGTCTGGCAGCAGCAGGAACTCTCCAGACAGTGAGGGGCTGGATGCCACAGTGCCTGTGGCACATGGTGGCAGGGGCTGAACAGTCACAAGATTTCCAGAGCAGGGCTCAGAGCAGCTTCTTCCCTGTGCATGGTGCTCAGTGATACCATTCCCAAGCTTTTCCTTGCAGCCGAGTCCTTTTTTAGAGTTATTTTTTTTCAATGAATGCTGATGCACTGGTGGAATAGTGTGACCTCAGGCACTAAGATTAAAAACCCCTATGCTTTGCACAACAGGCAGGAAAATCCCAGCAGCTGGAGGCAGCTGGAGGCACTAATCTCAGGGCCGTGGGGCTCAGTTCAGTGTGGTTCATCTGGTGTTGTACAGAAATGTGTCACTGCACAGCTCCAATAAGCCCTCACTGTGGTACTGTCCCCACAGCAGCCACGGTTGGCCAGGCCAGGGACAAGAGCCAGCAAGGCACATCATCCACAAAGGGGGTGAGATAGCAGGAGAGCAGCACCTTTCCTTAGGCCTTCCAATGTGGCAGTGGGTTCCAAGGTTTGCCATTAGGCTGCTAGGGGAAATTCAGGGCAGAGGAGAGGAACTTAGTCTGTGGGAGGGACAAGTGCATTTCCAGTCCCTGCTAACAAAAATGAACCCTCCAAAGGCTGGTGATTGGTATCCAGGCAACGCAGAAGACAGGGACTTCAAAATTAGAGTGTATTCCCCATATTTCTCTAGATGTCCAGTGCTTCCAGTGAGTCCCAGTGCTGTGGTGGCAGTGCCACAGGTTGGGCTGAGCTTCCACCTCCCTGAGAGCTCAACCCCGTGGGCACAGGGGAGGATGAGGAGGCAGCATGGCCAGAGCTCACACATGGCCCTCAGCACCATGGGCTGAGAATCTCTAAACACATTTGTTCTGGTTAAATTAATTCATGAAGCGAAATTTGACAATTGATGCCAGACATCGCAATTATCCCCAAATTACCTTCATAACAAAGTAACTCAGCTGCTTCTGCATCCTTTAGAGTTAAATTCTCCGTGATCTGGCACATAATGTTTGTTGTGGGCTAATGACTCCCTGGTGTACAGCACAATCCCAAACATTGGCTGGTGCTCCATAAAATATGTTGTATCCAGAGCAAAGGTCTGATCCCAGGCTAGGCACAGAGCTCTCGCTTACGTCATCAGGAATTGGCTCTTAGGCATGTTGTTTCACAATATTTTCTGGGAAAAGGCAATTCCTGGGAGAGGCCAAACAAGTCTGGGCAGCCTGAGTGGTATTTCACTGGTCTCTTCTGACATGGTCCTGGGAAGGGAAGGGACACCTGTCTGGGAGGTAGTGTCAGCTGTAGCAGCAGTACAGATGAATTTTAGCTTAGGGAAGATAAAAGTAGCTGAGTTGGACTTAATAAAATAGCTGATGTCCTGGAATTTTTGCCTATGCCAAGCTCTGATGTGCCCAATTCCATAAACAGCACAGACCCACACAGCTGCTCACCTGCTGCTGCAGCTCTGCAGGAGAGCAGGACTGCTCACTCTTCCCCCTTTGCAAAGCCATCAGTCTTGCATAATCTACATTTCATGAAGCTAACCCCAGCTCTGGTTGGATTTGTTCCCTCCCAGCCATGGTGCCAACAGGGCTTCGTGGTGGACTCTTGGGGCACAGAGGGAATCCTGCCTTTCACCCCATGAGCATCTGCTCAGCAGCACAGCTCGAGACAAACAAGCAAGTTTGTGATGATCTTCCTGTCCTCTTGCCCCAAAATTTAGAGCTGACTTATTAAAGGCTCCTCAGGCTCTCCTAATGAGCACTATATATATCCCTGTGGCAGCCACCAGGAGCTGCAACTTGCAGGTGGAGCTGAGCCACTCTTTGGCTGAAGATGAAATAAAAGCCTCAGGGCTAAGTCTCTCCTCATCCAGGCTATGCCCCTGAAAGCAGTGAGTGCTCCTGCTCTGTTCAGCAGCACTGGGAGCTTTCAGCCCCTTGCCCACATGAGAGAATTCACCTCTGTACTGGAGCCTGGGCCCAGTCCAAACAGCACAGGTCTCTTCAGCCTGAAGATTTTAATTCATTCATTGTTAGTCTTTGTCTGTGGTCTCCTCACCTCTAACACTGACAGATTCCAGACTGTGTTGCACCTGAATTTAAGTCACATACACAGCAAAGCCAACAACACTGAGCTCACTCGTGTGCAGAAGCCTTTGTACTCTCAGGGTTGCTCCATAGAAGGAAGGGATGGAGCAGCTTTTCACTGCCTTGTGCTGGGATGGGGTTGGAGAAGGTGGAGAGCCAAACCCAGGCCAAAAGCCAGGGAATATTGGTGATGCTTTGATTCCTGTCTCCTGTGATGTACCAGACCAGGCATGTTTCACTTGGAAGCAAAGGCACTGCTAATCTCACCCAGGCTGAAGTCAGACCAGGAGTTTCTTAGCTTTGCACTGGTGCCAGGGGCTCTGCCAGCCCTCGGGTCCTTGAGGGGCTCAGCATGTCCAGCTGGCTAGTCTGCAGTGCAGCTTCCCACTAACCCTGGGAGCTCAGGGCTCTCCAGACCTGCTGCTGTCACTGACACTGACACCCAGAAAGGCATCCCCTTGGTGCAGGTGGCAGGACACAGCCTGGCACCTTGCTCAGAGCTGAACCAGCCGAGGGGCACCAGGCCCAGGGGGTGATGGACACACAGACACAAGCCCAGAGCTGGTGGAGGGAGAATCAGAGTGGAGCAGAGCTGGCAGGTGAGGGAGCAGGCCGGGGCGGAGAGGCACGGAGCCAAGGTTTGGAAAGGAGAAGCGATATCGTGTTGTCTGTCTATTTCTTAACCTGAATTTCTCTTTTTGTCTCCCATAGTAGACAGCGGGGGCAGCTGGGATTGCAGCTATTTTGCAAGTCCCACTATTTCACCGGGAGTATTTCATATATACCAGGATCTGCCTTTGTACTGTAACCCAGCACAAGAAAATGCCTCATCTTTCATTGCATCGCTCTAATTCTAAATTACTGGCACTGCCCAGCAGGATGCACACAGCAGCAATGGCACGTTCTTGAATGTCACTGTTAAGACCTATTTATTCTCTATTGTTTTTTATTTTTAAAGCAAGACTGGCACTGTACCTTGCAGCAGGCTGGCATACCCCAGCCAGGGTCACCAACTGGGGAGACCAGTGCTCACAGCCTTCACGCCAACCTTGTTCTCCCCACGTAGCACCTCCTTCACTGCCTCCTCTCCAGCCCAGGGGAGAGGAGCACAAGGTGTCTACAGCAATGGGAGGGCAAAAAAGCAAAGCACAAGTGAGGCTATGATGGAGGCTTGTCCCCCTGTGGAAACCCAAGCGTTCCCTGCTTGCAGGAGCAGCCTCCTCCCATACTTCTGGCAGTCAGTTTCTCCTGGTGCTGGATGGCTCTCACAGGGGCCATATGCACTCATGCTGCACTGGTGCAGTTCTGAGCCTGTGGCAATGTTTTTCACCCTAACACAGGGCACTGGATGTCACCAAAGCCCTGGGACACTAACCCTGCAGCCCAAGTCCTGCCTGCAGAGCCACGTGCATGGGTTGGTGGAGCAGAGTTAAACATGGTTCCTTAGGAATTAGGGGGAGGGAGGGAAAGGATTGGCACCTCAAATTAAATACTGCAGTAAATGACAACTAGAACCTTTTACAGGAAAACCTTCGGTACTGAGCAGGTTTTCATTTCTTTCCTGCTAGTGAGTTGTGGATGCAATGGTCTGGAACACCCAGAGCACAAGCGCCGGGTGTCTGTGCTGGATGCTTCAAGGATCCTCCTTCCCCCCTGCCCCCTTGTCCCCCCAGCCTTCCTGCAGAGGCTCTGTTGTAATTCACCCAATTAAGCTAACGACCCCTAACACTCCCACTCCACTCTTGTTTTGCAGATTATATGAAAGAATCCGTGTGCAGCTCCAGCACTTGTTCCCTGAACAGCAGTGAAAACCCATATGCCATCATCAAAGACCCTCCCATTTTAACCTGCAAACACTCCGAGAGCAGCTACGTGGAAATGAAATCACCTGGTCACAGGGAGTCTCCATATTCTGAAATGCCAACTTCATCAACAGCCAATAAAAACATCTACGAAGTTGGTAAGCAGTGGGAGGCACAGGGGCTGCTCCAGGGGTTTAGTGTAGATGCTGGGATTTTCCTTTCCTTACACAAGGACTTGGCATGCTGCAGGGAGGCACTAGCAGGGGGAGAAGGCCTGAGCATCGGTGTGTTCAGCTGGGGAGCCAAGTGCTGCGGTGGTAGATATCCTGAGGTGGAAGGGATACACAAAGATCATGGAGTCCAACTCCTGCCCTTACACAGGACAGCCCTGAAATCCCACCACAGAATCATAGAATACCCTGAGCTGGAAAATACCCACAAGGATCATCAAGTCCAACTCCTGCCCTGCCCAGGACACTCCAACAATCCCACCCTGTGCCTGAGAGCATTGTCCAAACGCTCCTTGAGCTTTGTCAGGCTAAGGGCTGTGAGCACTTCCCTGGGGAGCTGTTCCAGTGCCCAGTATCCAACCTAAACCTCCCCTAACACAGATCCACACCATTCCCTCAGGTCCTGTTTGGTGCTTTGCTCCCTGGTGTGCCCCATGTGCTGCCAGTGAAGCTGTGAGAGGATGAGCTGTTTTGGGACACCAGTGTCCTGTGCTTGTGACAAAACATGAGTACAGTGGCTAGTTTTGGGAGTGCTGCTATCTACCATAACCCACATTTCCTTGCTCCCCCAGAGCCCACTGTCAGCATAGTCCAAGACGCCCGCAGTCGGAGTGCCAGTTACCTCCAGAACCCGTACGACCTGCCTAGGAACAGTCACATTCCTAGTCACTACGACCTCCTCCCCGTAAGGCACAGCCCGACGCACGGGCCCTCTTGGGAAAAGCAGTCTTAAAGGGATGAACTTCACTGGGGCCCTGTGCTGCCAACACAAACTGGGAGGAAGCCAAGGAGAAGCCAATCCCTTTCCGCGCCGCGGGATGCTGACGGACCACAGAGCGGCTGACGCAAGGACCTAACGTGACACGACATCAGCCTGGGCCAACTGCTGCTGCATGATATTTATAAAGACATTTTTATATGGGTAACTGGAACTAAAGAGAAACTCCTCCACGTGTGACTGGAGTGCATCACCCCGGGAAGGTGTCTACGTGCTCCAGGCAAAAACTCTCCCTGGTGTGTATTCTAACCCTGGCTTTGCTGTAAAATAAACCACAAAAACATGTTGAGTAGAAGGACTTAAAGGTGTACATTTCTACCGACTACATCAAGAAACTTTTACTGTTAGGAACAAGGTGACTAGGAATATGCTGGAATTTATTTTCATCTCTGCCATGGGAATGGACGTTTTTCTGAATGAGCAGGGAAACTTGTCATTTCACTGGAAACCTCATTTACTGCCATCACCGTGTGCAACCTGTACAGATCATGCTTGGTAATCAGCACTGATATTTTCATCTTGAATATTAACTACCAGGGAATTTGAGATGAAGAATATTAACACAGACACTTCCTGTGCAGTGTATAAATCTTTCTAAATGTCCACTGATCCTTGCAAATGACCAGTTTCCACAATGAGTCTCCCACCCAGCTTTTGACTTTGATTGGCACAGATAGGCTTTAATTTTACCCTACACAGCTTTTGTTAGCTAAATCCAGCAGATCTGTCAGGCAGTGTGAACTGCTGCACCTCCATTTCCTGCCCTGGGACACTGCAGGTTTGCATAGACCAACTCTGGTTTCATTTCCTTTCCCAAAGCTGAGACATTTTGGCTTGTCTCTCCCATCTTTCCAAACCATCTCCTCATGATTCACTTCTCAGCATGCCATGGATGACACCCTTTAATCTGAAAATCCAGCAGATCTGTCAGGCAGTGTGAACTGCTGCACCTCCATTTCCTGCCCTGGGACACTGCAGGTTTGCATAGACCAACTCTGGTTTCATTTCCTTTCCCAAAGCTGAGACATTTTGGCTTGTCTCTCCCATCTTTCCAAACCATCTCCTCATGATTCACTTCTCAGCATGCCATGGATGACACCCTTTAATCTGATGTGCATTACCATGTAGTGCAACTTTATCCATTGATGCTTCTATCTGAACTGCAATTAAATGGAGCTGAAACTGGGTTTTCTTTTTCAGCAGCTGTTTGTGAAGTACTTATCAAGGGGTTGACCCATGGTAAAGTTTTGGACTGAGCCACCATATTTTTTTTTTATTTATGATCTTTGTTGACCTAGAAAGTAGATAACTTGCCGTTAGTTCCTTGTAGATTTTGAGCATGAAGTAGTATTGACTCTAAGTATGTAATTTTATTAGGCAAACGTGGAAGTAGCAAGTTGATTGCCTCTTAAATATAAAAAACCCCATTCTGTTACACATTGCCAGTCTGATGGAAGCAGAAGAGAATGAAACAACCCCAGCAGTTTGCTCACAGCACCATCACTGTGTGTGTGACCTGCTGGTCACAGGGACTGGCAGGAGGAGCTCTCCACCTCAGAGGCAGCGGATGGATCCTGGCTCCAAATCAGACCAGGTGCTGGATCACTTGGAGCAACGTGGTGGGGCCCAGCCCTGTCCCCACAGACAGGCTCAGCCCTCACCCTGGGACTGAAGCCCATGGCAGGGCAGTGCCAGGCCACAGGCAGCCTGCACAGCACCCCTGGGAGCCCTGGGCCCGGGCATCCTCTCACTGGG
>NW_008662636.1:0-429 GCF_000695815.1 Acanthisitta chloris
AACTCATATGCAACCTTTTACAGGTGGCATAAGTAACAGCTCATGCCTGGAGATGAGGAAGGGTGAAATCCTCGCAGGTGGTAATCTCAGTGTCCCACACAACATATAGTTCATCTAAGATGAAATCCAGCATAATTTGAGTTATTTAACCTTTAATTGAAAATGCTATTTATTTTGGAAACATCTGTTTTCAAATGTCTCGTCACTTCTCTGAGCGTCCAAATGAGGACGTCATCCTGGGACCCTTCAGCTCTGTGTAACAGAAAGGAGGGCTGACAAAAGCAGCTGCAGTGATTTGAAAGGTTTTTTTAAAGAAATGGAAGTGATGATGCTAAATCCTCTGGGTGGCACCAAACACCTCAGCCCAGGCTGTTGTGGTTGTGCATGTAAACCAGTCAAGACGAAGGGCAGGCAGTGCAGGCTGTGCAG
>NW_008662637.1:0-345 GCF_000695815.1 Acanthisitta chloris
AACTTCTAATGTCATGTTGTTTATAACTAATGAACTGATTAGGGGATAAACACATCAGGAAGACATTTCTGCTTCCCTGCTCTTTCGAGAGAGATTTGCAGAATTCAAAGTAAATCTCCCAGAGTCCCTCCCGGGTTTTTCCCACACCAGTTTGGGAGGACCGGGATTCCGCGGGGTTTGTTGGGGTTAGGTCAGCGGAATCTGGTGCGTGTGTGAGGGTTAGCTGGACCTATTTAAACATCTCTCCGAGGAAGCACATTTCAGCGCGGCAGGAGCGTGCGGCTGCGAGCAAGGCTCGGGCAGCAGGGAGGTGAGGAACCGCTCCAAACAGAACTGGCGGCTGCT
>NW_008662637.1:368-1266 GCF_000695815.1 Acanthisitta chloris
GCTGAGGCAAATACTCGTTCCTGAAACTATTGACTTTCGGTGCCCCATTTTAATACATAAAATGGAACTTTTTTATCTTGCTTGAAGAGACAATCGATGATTTTTAAGTATTATGAAGGAAAGCGCTACCTCCGCCTTCCTTATTTTTACAGTTCTCCACTTGTCTGGGACATGCTTTTCGCCAGTCCACGTTGTTAACATTTTCCTAAACACTTTAGAAAAAGAAACACATGCACACACATAGCCCCCAACAGCCTCATCTTGGAGAGGTCCCAAGCTTTTAAATACTGTTTGCCCAGCACCGCCGGCTCTGACAAGACAATAATAACAGGGGAAGCTTTTTAAAACCAATTTAGCAAATGCAGAAATGTAATTTTAATGAAGAATCGATAGCAGAATGGTTCATTTTTCCTGGGACTCCTTGTTGGAGCTGAGAGAGACTTTCAATCAATGGGGAGATGGAAGAGGGGGGGTAGAAAGAGAGAAAGAAAAATATTCGTTCAGTGATGTCTTTAGCACTGAGGATTTTTCTTCTTTTCTTTGGAGCTTTGTTTTATTTATTATTTATTTTCAGTAGCAAAGCCTTTACCAAAATGCAGCCGTAGGAGCAAGGAAAGAGACGACTGGACAGATAAATGGAGGGACGGGCAAAGAGATAATCTCTCAGAAGCAAAAAGCCAGGCGCTCAGAGGTAGACTTCACAGGATTGCCTTCCGTCTCCTCCAAAGTAAATGTCGGCCGCCCCCCGCCACCCCACCTGGAGCCTGCCCGGGCCCCCGAGCTGAGCGCTGCCAGCTCCTGGGTGGGCTGCGCCACCGCCCGAACCAACACCCCCGTCCCATCCTCTGCGCACTCCCCCCTCAGCCCGAGCCCACCGCCTCCCTTTTCAACTTTGAGG
>NW_008662638.1:0-4766 GCF_000695815.1 Acanthisitta chloris
AGAGATGTCACCTCTTCTTCTCGCCACGGTGACCTTGCTTGGGGATGGCTCAGCATCACCCCCCACCCCACCGAAAAAAATAGCCGGAAGAAAAGGAAAAATACTAATCCAAAAGGAAAGAAAGAAATGCCACCCTCGTCCTCTGCTTCGCCCCAGCGCTGGCTGGGGAGGTGTGCGGGGATCGTTCCCTGCGCTGTCAGTGCCCGAGGTTGTGTCTCCGGCAGGTGTGAGCTTTGTTCCCAACTGCAATCTCTTCCCTCCGAGTTCGCTCCCGCCGGCGGTTTCTCATCCTGCTGACTCCAAGGATGTTTCTTGGGGTGCTGTCCCCCGAGTCAGGGCAGGAGGGAAACTTGGAGCTGCTGCCAGCACTTTGGAAACTCTCCTGCTTCCAAGCAGGATCTACCTGCCTGTGGCAGGGGGTGGACAGGGAGAAAGGACAGCTTTAATTCCAGTAGGATGCTTGGGGTTGGTGGTAATTCCGTGCTGTGCTCGCCACTGGCTGTGAATCAATCTTCATCAGGCTCTGCCAGAGGAGCAGGTGGGGGGATTCGGGGGGTTTCTGCTCAAACCAGCACTGATGAGATTGCGATTAATTATCCCAGTGGGGTGGTTTGTTCATGGAGAGTCATCATCCCTCAAGTTGCCCCCATGGGGGCAAGGAGAACAGGGAGGGATTGCTGGAATCTGTGGGGTCAGCCCGGGGTGTCCTCAGGGATTGGGGGTGATGGGTAGATGGAGGCAGTGATGGAAAGAGGCTCTGGAGATGATGGTGACATCCTGCTGACAGGCACTTTCTTCCCAGCATTGCCTTGTTCATCTCCATCCTTCGGAAGGCAGCGAGTGGGGAGAGGTCCCCACTTTGGGATAGAGAGAGGGGAGACACAGTGTTCCTGGGGGAATGAGGCAGCTTTGAAGCTCAACCCTGTGGAGCAGAGCCACAGTGGACTCATCCCCAGGCAGAAGCCTCACCATTCCCAGCAGCAATCTCCTCTGTGTCCCCAGCTGTCCCCCCAGTTCCATCTGGAAAGTCTCAGTCACCTTCCCTCTCATTCAGGATAAATCCAATGGGTGTTTCCCTGGTGTGCAGGAGTTTCCTGGCTTTGGGCTTTATCACTCAGCTCCCAAACAGGTTTGTTGGTGATTATTCCCTGAGATATCCCAGATCCAAGCGATTTTAATCTATTTATTCTAAGGGAAGGCTGAATTGGCTCGAGCTCCCATGCTGGCAGAGCAGCTCCTGCTCACACCCGGAGAAACTTTGTGCTGCTGATTGGGGTCAGGCTGTGCCCTCCACCCTTTCCTCGTGTGCTCTTGGCATTCCCAAAGGCTCAGCTCCAAATCTGTCCCTTACTGGTGGCCTTTCCACCCCAGGCTCACTCTGTACCCTGCTCATCCCCTCTCAGCCTGCAGGATGCTCTCCCAAGCTCCTTCCCAGCTCCAGGGGCAGCAGCTTTGATCACACCAGCTGTGGGGACAGGTCTCCCATCCCCAGGACCTCATCCTGCTGTGGTGGCACACCCTGTCCTGGGTGGTGTGAGGGCTCCAGGTAGCCAACCACAGCCCTGTGCTGAGCCAGCCCCAGGGTGGTGCAGGTGACAGTGCCATCAGCGTGTCCCCTGGGGTGACCAAGGCCACTATTCATCCCTGAGGTGGCATGGCTGGGGAGCATGGGCTTGTGGACAATGAGGAACAGGGATGAGACCCCATCCCAGCTCCCCTCCTCTGCTTCAGCTGCTCTGTGTCACCCTTGACATGGGCAGATCATGTCCCCCATCTGGGTGGTCCTGACACCTGTCCCAAGCCCTCTGTCCCCAGTGCAGGGACTGGGGTTGTACTGGTGTGTGCTGGGGCACTGTCTTGCTGAGCTTCCCCAGCCAACCTGGGCCTCAGTGCCCCTTAAACAAGCAGTGTGGGTGACATTCAGCCCACCCTGGGGTGATGCCACCATCTCCAGCTGGTCCCCACTGCCCAGCCACCCTCCCACAGGCACCTTCCCACAGCTCCCTGTGTGTCACTGTCACCCCCTGAGCACCTTCCTCATCCCTGTTGGTTCCCCAGTGTTTGTAACCTGTTCCCTGAGGGATGCACCCCTGGTCCCTTGTCCCCTTGGTCACAGGAATGCTCGTGGTGGCTCCATGGCTGCAGGGTGCTGCATGCTGCTGTCACCCACTGGGCACAAGGTCCCCAGTCCAGAGGGGGCCTGCAGAACCCTGCCCACTCCTCCCCACACCTGAACCAGTTTGGGAAACTGGTTTTCAGGTTATTACAGTGAGGAGCTGGAGCAACTGCTCTGGAGCATCCAAACATCCTCCAAGCTCCTTCGCTGCTTGGCAAGGTGATACTGTGAGTGCTGGGTGACTCTGGTCCAGGGCACAAGCATCACCTGCCAGATTTTGCCTTCATTTATGGGTTTTCCCTGGAAAAATCCACTTGCCAGACACCCACCAGCCCTGCCCCACCTTGGGAGGGGCTGCTGGGAAGCATCCACACTGCTGAAGCAGGATGTAATGAAGTCCTTTGGGGTTTTGGTGGTCCTCCCCATCATCTGGGAGACCCAAACCTGTTTCTGGCACACCTGTTGTTGGGATGTGTCTCTCTTCATGCAAAGTGAGAGCTGCTGAGGGGGTTGGATGGAACATGAACCTGGAGATGATGCTGCCCTGCTTGATACTGCCAGCACAGGCACTAGGGTGTGAGAGCCTCAAGCTGCAACTCTTGTTAACTCTGAAGCCTAATGGTGTTGGTTGCAGATCAGGACAGTTGTGCTGCTGCAGGGGTGTGTACCCAACCTCAGAGGCAGTGACTGGGGATATTGGGATGTGGACTGATGGGAGCTGAGTTCTGGCTGTATGTGGATGTTGTTGCACCCTCCTTGGCCATCCTACTCTGTGCCCTGAGGCCATGGTCAGGTACTGACACAGGTCAGACTTGCTCAAGTTGGTTCCTTCTCCATCCCAAAGTGTGACCCCTCTGCCTCCCCCTGTGGTGTGGGGCTCGTTGTGGGTGAGCTGCAGCTCCAGCTATGGAGCTGGGTGAGGACAGGGGATGTTCCATGCTCCCACCTCTGCCTGGCAGAGCTGGGAGTCACTCTGAACTGGGGTTTCTTTTCCTTCTTTGTTTCTCTCCTTCTCCTTTAATTGGCTGAAAAAGCAAAGCTTGGTTGGCACCTCCTGCTTGGCTGAGCCTGCTGGAGCCTGCCGGGCTGGTGGTGTGCAGTGCCATGCCACGAGGTGCCACGCATGCCACGCAGTGCTGTCACTGCTGCCCTTGCTCCTGGACTTGGGGTGCAGGGCAGGTCCAGCCCATCCTTCTGCCCAAGCCATGGCACACCCAGAGCCTCTGGGATGTGATCCCATCTGAGCCTGGAGAAGGAGCTAACGGGGTCAGCATAACGAGAGATGGGCGAAGGGAGAGGCTGGTCCATCCCCTGCATCCCTCAGCCGTGTGACATCCCTTTCCCAGAGGGATTCCACTGCACCCTTGGGGGCTCCATAGCCCTCCCATCCCCTCCTGTCCCCTCCACCTCTCCTGCCCTCATTCTCCTGGGTTTGGCCATCAGCAAGGACACCAGTGAGGCTCATCCACCTCCGACATCTGCTGCATCTTTTGTCCCCGCGCGGTTCCCATCGTGCAGGTCCTTGGAGCAGGGATGGCATGGGGACAGCACTGCTGGAGCTACCCCGGGCCACCTCCCTCCTGTGGGGGAAGGGGGAAAGGAGCCCGGGCTGAACCCGGGCTGGAGGTTTTCAATTACACAATTAAATGCACAATTAGGTGTAATTACCAGCGCTCAGAAGGTGCGACTGTTCATAATGGGCTTGTAATCTACTGCCGCCACTGTTTGTACTGCTCCTCTCCGCTCCCTAATGATTATGGAAAGCTTTCCCATTTGCATGGTTGCCATGGAAATGGGGGGCTGACAGTGGCACAGGGATGGTGAGGGGAGCCCCTTTGCTTCCCCACACCCATCTCTGCAGGCTGGGACACGGTGGGTGCAGAAAAGCCTCCGTGCATGGAGATGCTGCTGGCATGGAGGGATGGGGATGCTCCAGGGATGGGCAGCCCCGAGGATCCAGACAGCCTCAAGGTGGGACTTGTGTGTTATAGGCAGGAAACCCCCAACCCACCTTGTCACCTCCCCAGGTGAGCACCCCAAGCCCCTCAGCAGGGACCATGGGTGTGTGTGGCCATGGAGAAGCATCAGCCTGGTGAGACCTCTGTGTGCATGAGCATCCTGTGATACATCCACATTACAGACAGAGCTATAAAGGTTTATTGACATGTGTTTGGGAAGGCAAAGCCTCTCAGCTTGCAATTAAAACCATGATTAAAGTGCTGTATGTCTAAATTTGTAGGACCAGCTAATGTGCACCCAAGAGTATTAACAAGGCTGACTGAAGAACTCCCTAAATCTTTCACACTGGTTCATAACAGAGCTGGGAGAGATGGGGACAGGGAAAAGAAATGTCTTGGAGGCTTGAGATGTAGAGAAAATAAAGAGGATGAGCCAGGAAACAGCCTGGCCTGACACTGAAGCTGTGAGAGCCTGGGAAGGAAAGGCTGATCTGATGCACAATGTGATCAGCAAAGCCTAGAGCAAGTGGGCTAATGGATGGCTGGGAAAATGAGTCTTGTCCAGCCAAACTTGGATCTTGTTTCTTCCTGAGCTCACAGGTTTGGCTGCTGAAAGGGCCTGAGCTGCCCTAGCAGTGTTTGGGTGCTGATAAGCAATTTGATTTAATCCCAGGTGGTTTCTGTTAGGGAAA
>NW_008662638.1:4782-7943 GCF_000695815.1 Acanthisitta chloris
GCTGCTCATTTCAGGAATAGACAGAAAGAAGATAAGGAATAAAATCCTGGCTGGAGACAATGTGTGTGATGATGGGATGGTGGTGAGCATTGCCTGGAGCAGAGGAGTCAGGGAATGCTTCCCTGACAGCCCATAGGGCAGCTGGGCATCCCATCCCAAAATCCACCACCAAACCATTGGGAGGGGATTGGGAAGACAGATTCAAGGTTGGAAGATGTGATGAAACAGCCTCTTGAGAAGCTCAGTCTTTGGGGCTGGTCTGAGGGAAGATCATAGAGTCCTGAAATGTTTTGGGTCGGTAGGACCTTAAAGATTATCCAGTTCACATCCTGCCCTGGGCAGGGACACCTTCCACTAGCTCAGATTGCTCCAAGGCCCATCCAGCCTGGCCTGGAACACTTCCAGGGAGAGAACAGCCACAGCTTCTCTGGACAAGATGTGCCAGTATCTCAGCACCCTCACAGAGAACAATTTCTTCCTAACATCCAACCTAAATCTCTCCTCTTTTCAATTAAACCATCCTCTCCTTGAAAATTGAGAGGTGGAAGAGATTCCTGGCACCAACAGTCCTTAATGCAGGAGAAATAAGGCAAAGAGAGTGAGTTTTGGGGAGAAAAGTGACTTTTTACCCCTGATGGTGATGAACCACAGCAAGAAATTAACTCTGGGTGTAATGGCCTTTCCCTGCTACATTTGGCCAACCCTTGCCCTTGGTTTGATGCCACAGCTGGATGCAGAGGACCAAAGGGACATCCCCACACTGGTGACAGTGGCAGTGTCTGGGAGGTGCTGAGTGTCCTGGGTTGTGTATCCCAGTGAACCAGTAGGTTTTGCTGTGGGAACTCACTGCTGGTGGATCAATGATCATCTCAGCTGAGCTCCTCGTGGTGTTATTTATTCGCAGGCTCTGAGTCCAGGGATGCTCTCCCTGCCCAGAGGCCTCCATGGCTCCCACCAGTTTTTCCCTCTGCAGTGGAGCTGTTGGCTCCTCTCTCCCCAGTTTCTCTGGAGAGACACCACAAGGAGGGCCTGGAGGGGCTGAATAATTGAGCAGAGAGAAGGATTTGGGGCTCAATTCAAAACTGATGGTGGAGGAATTCAATTCCCAAAGGGAAAGCCACATCCCACACTGGGTCCAAGCCCCAGCATGGAGCCTGGGTGCTGCCAGCCCTGTACCCACCCTGCTCCATCCACAAACGGGGAGTGGGTACCAGGACACTGCCATCCTCCCAGCCTCCAGTGCTCCAGGGCTGGGAAAGGGCTTCATATCCCACAGCCTGGGCACATCACCCTAGGAATGAGGTCCTGCTGGCACTGCCACCCTCCAAGGGGGTGGGGAGCCCTTGGGATGCTGCACTTGTTGCTTGGGGATGTTATATCCTTATGGAAAGGGGATAAAATGGGCAAGGGATGAAAGATCCACAAATCCCTCATGTCCTGGATGTCTTTAACCCCTCCAGCACTGGTTGCAAGATGCATATCCATTGCTGCAGTGCCTGGACAAGATAAACCCTCATCCTGGGACTCCAGGCTGTATTCCCATCCCTCATCCTCTTGGGATGCCCTGGGATGTCCTTGTCCCCATCACAGCATAGAGCTGGAGGCAGTTTGGCTGGAAGTGCTGGAGCACTGGGGGCTGAGTAAGGAGAAAACCTTCTCCCTGAATCCCAAGGGGATGCTGGGAGAGGCTCAGGATGGGCCCCTTGGTGTTGGGTTTTAATTCCCCCACTTTAAAGCAGCTATTTATTTCAATTTTCAAAACACATATGTAACAGCCTGGAAAACTGAAAAGGCAAAGTTGGCAGAAAGCAGCCCTGGATGTACTTAAACAGGACATTAAGCCCCGAGTGGTTTATTAATAAGATTAATAACAGCTCCTGTGGGCTTGGCTTGGGAATTTTCACCCACCTTTGGATCTCACTCTGTGGCAGAAGGAGATTTGGGGAAGAAAAACCCAGTTGCTCAAGTGCTGCTTTGTTTGCAGCCAGTTATGTGCAGTGGGGCAACATGTGCCCCCACAGCCATCTCCCCTGCCCTGATAGGGTCCTTCCTACACCAGCATGTTTTCCCTAGGGATTTTCCAGCTGGTTGCCTGGCACTGGGGTAGGAGGAGCTGTGGGGATGTGTCTTGGGATGATGGTTCCCCCTTCCCCATCAGGCAGCTGGGAGCCTGCAGGGAGCTGGGGGATCAGCACGGGTGTTGAGGGGCTCAGAACATCCTGGTGATGCCAGGGGAGGAAGCAGGAGCTTGGAGGGAGGATGCAGAAGGGCACAAGGTGGGTTTGGGGGTACATCCCACAGCTTGCCAAAAGGTGTGAGCAAACACAAGTATCTAGGGGCTGTGGTGAATCCAGCTGGGTCCCCTCAGGGCTGGCAGGACCCCCAAGCTGAGCTGGGGATTGTCTGCAGGACATGGGAGGATCAGTTTGGGAATCACCTTCCCACGGGGCCCTTTGTCACAGGTGTGTGTGCAGGATGGTCACCATGCAGGAGCAGTGCCACATCCTGGCTCCAAGCCACCCTGGGAGATGCTGGGGGAGGTGGTGCTGAGCATCCTTGGGCAATCCCAGGCTGGTGGTGACAGCAGTGGCACCACAAAGCCACTGGTGCTGGCTATGTCCCATCACCCTCCTCATCCTCACTGGGTCTCATCTAAGCTGGGGAAGAGGCCACTGTGCCTGGCCTGGAGTCCCAGCTGTGCTGTCACACACAGGGGACACAGCCAAGCTCAGGGTTGGCCTTCTGCTTGGCTCTCAGGCTAATTACCTTGATTAGGGTTAATTAGCACTCTGGGGCACTCTGGTCTCTTCCCATGGCCAGATCGATAGTGCAGCCCTTTCCCACTGTGTGTCCTGGGAACACTGGGAATGTGGCATCAGGGAGTGGAGAGGAGCCAGAGCAGAGCAGCTTTGCTTCTCCTGGTCTCTTGTTAGGGAAGGAAAACATGGAACCTTGGGTGGATGGGATTTGGGAAGCCAAAGGGCTGGGGGTGGCCTGACTCTGCCTTGGTGACTGTCCCAGTTGGTTGTGGGCATGTCACTGGAATGGTGCCTCTCTCCCCTGGGCACACTTGTGCCATCCCACAGGGACACTCAGGTACAAAGGTCCAACTGGGAAATGTCCCAGAGGGGAGGAGGAAGCTCAGGGTGAGAGTGAAGGGT
>NW_008662639.1:0-386 GCF_000695815.1 Acanthisitta chloris
AACTGGGAGAAATTTGCCTAGAAATTCCTCATTAATTCCTAAGATCTCATCAAAATTCCCAAACCAGTTTAAATTGGGATAAATTTAAGGAGGAATCGAAATAATTCCCAACCCCCAAAAAAAAAAAAAAAAAAAAAATAAAATTCTTGGAATAGGAGGAGAAATTTTTCCTCCTTCAATTCCGGAAGGAAATTTTTCCAATATTAGATTTTTAATTCCAACCAGATGTTGACACAGGAAGGAGGAGGAGGAAAAACTTGGAAAAAAATCCCAAAAATAAAAAAAAAAAAATGTTGGAATTTCCAGATTTTTCTCTAAGGGTTTGGATTTGCCAGGAAATACTAATTGGGAACAATTAGTCATTTTTCCCCCATTTTCCCTCTTTT
>NW_008662640.1:0-467 GCF_000695815.1 Acanthisitta chloris
GCTTATCCCCAGCCTGGAGAGAGGGCTCACCCTGGGGGGCAGTCCCTGCTTACCTGCCAATGGAGAGGATGGTCACCTCACTGGGACGAGCCCCAGGTTTGGGGACCTTGGTGGCACTGAATGATGGCAGCACCTCAGGCCACTTCTGGCTGCAGCGGGGGCACCGGGGGGGCCCCTCTACCCAGGTGCTGCTGGTGGCGGCAGGCAGGGGGAAACTGAGGCAGGAGGTGCAGCCTGGGGAAGGAGGGGGAGATACCCTCAGCATGGGGTTGGTCCCACCATGGGGAGCCCTCGGTGTATCCTTAAAGAGGGGGTGTCTTACTTATTTAAGGGGGCACAGCTTGGTGGCATCAGCTGTTGGCTGCGATGCTCTTTCAGCAGCTCCTCCAGCGCCGCAGCGTTTTCTAGGGGTGGGAGGACACCAAGGAGTTGAGGATGATGGGGATCTGGCCCATGTCACTCCTTCA
>NW_008662641.1:0-1971 GCF_000695815.1 Acanthisitta chloris
TGAAGGGACTTGAGCACAAGTCCTATGCGGAGAGGCTACGGGAGCTGGTATTGTTTAGCCTGGAGGAGAGTATGCTCAGGGGTGACCTTATTGCCATTTACAACTCCCTGAAAGGAGGCTGTAGTCAGGTGGGGGTTGGTCTCTTCTCCCAGGCAGCTAGCAGTAGGACAAGAGGGCACAGACTCAAGCTCTGCCAGGGGAGGTTTAGGTTGGATATTAGGAAGAGACTTTTTACAGAGAGAGTAATCAGGCATTGGAATGGGCTGCCCAGAGAGGTGGTGGATTCACCATCCCTGGAGGTTTTCAAGATGAGACTGGATGTGGCACTTAGTGCCATGGTCTAATAACGACGGTAGGGTTGGACTCAATGATTTCTGAGGTCTCTTCCAACCCGGTTTATTCTGTGATTCTTTGACTTGGGGAATTTAATTTGTTGCCGAGTAAAATAACTATTTAAATACTGATTTGAGTAGTAGAAAGCAAAATAATACAAAACCATTAAGCTCTTTTGGAAAACATCTTCCTTCCCCCTTTTCGTCTCCAAACACCCTTCTTCCCCCTCTGTTGCTGTCACAAGTTGCGCTCAATCTCTTCAGTGAGGCAAGTTTTGGTACAGAGAGGCTTTTGTTCAGTACATAGCAGTTTTTTCTGCCATTCCTTCTTGCTCACACTTTTCCTCTGGTCTGGTGTGGGTTCTCCACAGGCTTCAGTACCTTTGGGAATATCCTTCTGCTCTGGTGGTTCTCCACTGGCTGCAAGGAAATATCTGTTCATCCATGGAGGATCTCCTACTGCTCTGACCTTGGTGTCCCCTCTGCCATTTCTCACTCTTTTATTCACTCCCATGCCTGTCTGATGTTTTATGCCCTTTCTTAAATAGGTTCTCACAGAGGCACCCAAAACTTTGCTGATTGTCTCAGCTTTGTCCTGTGGTGGTTCTGTTGCCAAGCTGGCTAGAACTGTCTGTGTCTGGCACAGGGCAGTCCCTTGTCTCTTTTCACAGATTTTCACAGAGGTCACTCCTGCAGCCCATCCTTCCACACACTCCCAGCCTTGCCACATTCAACCAATATATGTGAACAGTGTCATTGAAGCATAACTAACTTCTACACATGACCCACCCTTCTGAAGTCAATAGGACTACTCATTTGTGTAAATCTTTGTATTGGAATTTTGAGTATGTATAAATATATGTAAACAGATTCCTGAAACCCAGTTTCCTATTCTGTTCCTTTATTATTTTCATATAAACTATTTAGTTTTCCAGAACTCAAAAAAGTAAATTTCTAACTAGTAGGTTGATCTGCTTTTTTGTTTGTTTTTGAGCAAGCCCGTTTGCAGAGATCATTTTTAGAAGTCATTGTGTTTTAGTACTCTGAAAAACAATCAACCAAGGAAACATGGATGAGGGTATATAAACCAAATTTGAAGATGCCAATGTATCTGCAACTCAATCTACAACAGATTACAAATATTATTACGAAATATCCCATAACTCCATGTAAACATTAAAAAAAATTGTAGATGCATATCCAAATTTATCACTAAATTCACCAATCCATTGTCTTGCATATTATCTTACCTCTCCCATAACTGCGATAGGTGTCTCTCCTGTTGCCTGAGCAACACGATGTTCGACTAAGTAAAACATGTACTCATCATAAAGCAAGCGGATCAGATGAAAAGAACCAAAGCTAGCAGCACTGCGTAAGGTTAAATCTCGAATCACCATTGAGCTATTTAAATATGGGGAAAAAAATTATTAAATACATTTCACAATTCTTTAATAATATATTCATATGTAATATATACTTCAAGAATAATAAAGCAATGCTATCCAAACCATCTGATTTATGGTGTCTTTAGAAAGAATTATCTAGGAAAGACAATGGTGTATGCACAATTGCCAATATGTGAGCACATGTAAAAACTGAGCTTAGTGAAAAGTTTTTGTTCAAATTTTAAATAACA
>NW_008662641.1:1990-3489 GCF_000695815.1 Acanthisitta chloris
TAATTTTAAACAAAGTGGTCCTTCAAAATATTGTGCCTGTTGTGCTCACATTGCCAGTTCAAAGGTTTTAATTGGTTTAATTTTTAAACTTGAAAAATGTAGATAAGTTAGTGTATACCTTATAATAGAAAAATGCAGATTGTGGACGAAAACATCCATATGACACTCTCAGAAAGCAGATGCTACAATGTACCATTTTGAAAAAAAATAGCTTTACTATGATAACTGATACAGTAACAGATGACATGGACCATTTGTCTTGTTCTTTTTACACATTAAAAATAATTTTGTTGTCCCTACATAATAAAAATAGAAGCCATGGTATTTTGATAACTAGTATTAAAACATTGGCTTTAAAATTGTATACCTATTCAATCCAAAAGGTTTCATAGCATGTTTCCAAATCAGGATAAAATTCTAACCTCATTACACTTGCACAAGGCCTTTTAAACAAGATACAAGGATCATTTCATCCACTCCTGAGTTGCACATAGCACTGTATTTAATGTTAACAACACTAAACTTTCAGGGGATGGGGGAAGGTTCTTCATTCTTGGGAACTATTGTCTATAATTACTTTTGTCAACATTATTATAGCAAAAAGTAAAATAGCTAAGATAATTTAGAAGGCTACCTGTAGAAAGACCATTTTAAAAGAAATTGTCGTGCTGCTTTAGGAAAGCTGGGTCTTCCTTCATATGGTTTCAATGCTTGCATCATTACATTATCAAGCCAGGCAGCCCACTGCTCCAGAGTGCTCTGCTGCTGAAGAGTCATCTTAAAATCTGTTTCTAGTCTTTGAACCATATTGTCGTCACACTGACACACCCAGGAAGCCTGTTCCTGTTATAACACATGGCAAACACGAAAGCAAAAAACAAAATATAAATTATTTTTAAAGACTGACCAATTAAATAAAAAGGACAGAATACACTTATTAGGCAAACTAATGAGTATTTTAATCTTCATGTCTCTCAACTTTGTTGGAAGAAAATGAGAGTAAGTGATACCAGGGGATCTAAAAGCATAGCTCCCCTTTTCTAGGCTAACCCTTTGGAATCACATATTTAACTCCTTCTGTGGCTTTGCAGGAATGAATTGCTTTATAAGATCCTAGAATGCACAGAAAGGAAAACAAACACGCCTCAGGTTACATTGTTTACAGCTTTGTACCATTTGCAACCTCCTCTTGTCATATATGACTTTGAAGTAGTTATGCTACTTTCTCTTCAGAATATTATTTAAAGATCTTCGTTATGTTACAAAATTAGCAGAGTAGTGTTAATTGGCGCAGAATTAGCAAGGTACCTAAAAGAACTTATCTAAGGCTAACTGTCTGAGTAAATCTCAAAGGGGGAGTTGTTGTAAGGGGCCTCAGACAAGAATGCACCCAAGGACATAAATTCTTGCTCCTGTGACCAGCTCATCCTGGAGGAGTGCAGAGGAGCCAGCAGAAATCAACCAAGACAAGGTAAGGAAATTTATAATCTGCAAATGAG
>NW_008662642.1:0-355 GCF_000695815.1 Acanthisitta chloris
GCCCAACAAGGAGTTCATGCTGTGCCGCTGGGAGGAGAAGGATCCGCGCAAGTGTCTCCGTGAGGGGCGACAGGTGAACCAGTGCGCGCTCGACTTCTTCAGGTGAGCGGCACAGGCCGTGCAGGCCGCGGCGGTGCAGCCTGGGGAGGGCACAGCGCCGGGGTGACCTTACTGCGGCCTCCCAGTGCCTAAAGGGGTTCCAGTAGGGCTGGAGAGGGAGTTGTGCCAAGGGTATGTAGTGACGGGGCAAGGGGGAGTGGCAGAGCTGACAGAGGGAAAGTTTAGGTTAGAATTGTTCCCTGTGAGGGGGGGGAGGCTCTGGCACAGGTTGCCCGGAGAAGCTGTGGCTGGGCCA
>NW_008662642.1:822-10305 GCF_000695815.1 Acanthisitta chloris
TGCGCCATCCCTGGTAGTGTTCCAGGCCAGGCTGGATGGGGTTGGATCAGCCTGGGCTGATAGTAGGTGTCCCTGCCCAGGGCAGGGAGTGGAACAGGATGTACTTCAAGGCCCCTTCCACCCCAAACAGTTTGTAATTCCAAGATTTTAATTAAAAATTATCACAGCCTTCAAAGCCTTTATTCTGCTTAAACTCCTGGGGACAGAGGCAGCCTGTTTTGTCATCCTTATCCATGGATTTATCCTTCCACATGAAGATCTGTGGCCTCTGCTCCAGAGCAGCAGTCTGAGGTTTTGATGGGTTAGCAAAGGAACACAGGACAGTGGTAGAAGATTGTTGCTGCTGCTGCACCTTGCAACTGTGCTGTGAAACCCAGGAAACCAGTCTGAGCTTTGTGCTGTCTGTCCTCCCTGTTCCACAGGTGAACCACTGTGAAAGCTTGAGCAGGTGCAGCATTTGCCTTTTAGCCAAAAATGCAAGCTCCAAGTCATGTGCCAGTATTGCTAGTAAAGCAATACACAAGTCCAGGTTTGAATGAGAGAGAAAAGCATTAAAACTGTGACTCTTGCTGAGGATTTTGTCTGTGTGGCCTCTGACAGGAAGATTAAGACTCACTGTGCAGAGCCCTTCACCGAGTACTGGACATGCATCGACTACACCAACCTGCTGGAGCTCCGCCGGTGCAGGAAGCAGCAGGCAGCCTTTGACAGCTGTGTGCTGGACAAGTTGGGCTGGGTGAGACCTGATCTGGGAGAGCTCTCGAAGGTAACTTCACACCTTTTTGGTAGCCAGGTCTTCTCTCCCTCCTTTTGGACATTTTGCCCAGACCAGGTCACAAACTGGTTTCCTGGCCAGGAGGTGATTTGTGAGCTCAGCACTGAAAGTTTGTGGAATAACAGAAGTCAAGACTGTCAGCATTTTCCAGGGTTGCTTTCCCATAAGATTTGCATTTTTCTTAGACAATGACCCTCTTGATTTTTGCTTTTCTTGGGAGTAGAGACTTTTCCTTTAGGAGTGAAGATCACACTCATGCAGAACTACTCTGAAGTTACAAGTGAAATGTCCCTCCCCTCCCTTTTTTTAGAAGTACTCAGGAGCTCTCATCAGCTGAACAATGTGTCCTTGCTGTTGTTTGGTACTTCTTGGTAGTTCTTCCTTTAAGTTCTGACTCAGTGTGGCTTTTCTGTTAAAAGCTGTATCACTTCTCCCTTTTCCTTTGCAGGTGACGAAGGTGAAGACAGACCGTCCTGTGCCTGAGAATGTCTATCACTCTAGACCCAGGCCAGAGCCAAACCCACCCATTGAAGGGGAGCTGAAGCCTTCTGTCTTTGGCAGCAGGCTCTTCTTCTGGTCCTGGTGAAGTGGGCAGGCTGTGCTCTCACTCGAGTGCAGAGATGTATCACTGCGAATGTAAATTGCCCAGTAAGCTCTGGGTATAACTAGTGATTAAAGAGCCCCAAACTGTTACGTGGCTGAGCAGAATTCTTTAAACTCACACCTCATAGCAACGAGAACAATGCATTTCCCTGTTTTGCACTGCAGTCACCCAGCCCTGGGGACCCTCTGGGCACCAGTAATGTCAGCTGGTTGATAGTGACTACCAGGCTTGTCCAAGATGGGTGTGAATGTAGCTTGAGTCTTTGCTGCCTCAATCAGTCACAAACTGGCATGAGGCTTTATTTACGTACTGAGAACGTTGCCACTTGCATCAAGGAAACTCTGAGAACAAACAAGTCATTAATGTCTTCCCTTAGGCACAATTGTCAGGTGCAAGACTTTTCTCCAAGGAACTTCTGCAGAGGTTTAACCTAAAATCAATCTAAAGTGTTTAGTCACATGAGTTTGGTGCTGTTTCTGACGTTGCACTTACCAACTGCTCATTCCTCATGCACTGAGGTTGGTGACTTCCATACTTTTTACTAGGGCAACACAGACTACTTCATTATAAAAATCAAGCTATATTTTCAGCACCTTGAAGGAAAATTTTCCTCCTAAAGGATCGTGTCCCATTAAGCAGTGTAAGGAGGTAGCTGGTTTTGTCTCATGGCACTGACCTGAGGGGTTTGGGACAGATTCTTCTTCTGGTTTCACTGTGATAATCTCTTTGGTAGAGGAGTAAATGAGCTTTCTTAAATATATCTTTTCTACAATATCTGAAAGTCATGTTTTACATAGGAATTAGATCCAGTCTTTCATTCACCTCCACCCAATAGCCAGAACCTTACTGCAAAGATCAGGAAAAAATTCAGTGAACTTGATTTCCCAAAGCCATGTGCAATTTTAACTTTCTCTGGGTCAGGTTGTGTCACCTGAACCATAGCAAAGCCTTGTGTAGTGCTCTGCTCCTTGAGTAGCCTCTGTTATTAGGATCTGAAGATTTCCCATCTCCTTGTTTGGGGTAGGATTAAACTGTAATGGGTCTGTAGCTGCAGCATATGTTTCTGATCCATGGAGCTAGTGGGAAATTGTATAACATTTCTCTAAAAATAACTCCTGCACTGTGTGGCTCGTGGGTTCTTGCTACTTTCTGTTGGGGTGCATTGACTGAAACTCAAAGCAGGTGCTGTGTTTGCATTTCAATGTACATACTGGACTGTCTTAGCAACTTCTTGGCTAAACCCATGAGATGGTGTTGCACTGTTGCAGTTTCTCCTTGCAGGTCAGTGCCAGCGTCTTGGAGCAGCCACGTCTTGCTGAAGAGAGATAACCTCTGTCTGCAGAGACTGAAATTAGGACAAGCTTGAGGTCTAATTACATTCAGCTGAGGGAGTGAAATGAGGTTTGGCCGAGCGGAGGATGAATTGTTCTGGGATGTTAACACGTATCACATCAGGTCTTTGGTTGCTGACCCACTCCAACAGTTAGGCAACCTCACAGAAAGACTTTTTAGATACTACTTACCACGTTCTGCTAATAACTTACTATTGTCAGCATAATGTATGAACCATTGCACTGCTGAACATCTGCTTTTGAATAAACAGGCATGGGCATTCCAGTAGTCAGCCCCTAATCATAATTAAAGAGTATTTTTCCCATTAAATTGCTTCTGAAAAAGGAGGATGTGCATAAATACGGGGGCAAGTTTTTCAAATGGCCTGTTGGGAACCCCACCCTTAAGCTGGCTAGTACTGTAAGGAAAAAATATAACTGATTTTTGCTGCAGCCTCAAAGGTTTAAGATTGCTCATCTGTTTCATGACAGCTGAATCTACAGCCTCGTAGGTCAGAGGTGGTGGATCCAGTAATGATGCACCAACCGTGTTTAAATGTCAGAGTTAACTGTCTGCTGGCCTGGATTCCCTCTTCACTTTCAAGCAGGAGTGGGCAGGTGAAAGTACAAAAGAGAACAGCAGAGGAGTTAAATGAAGTGATAAAGTCAAGTAGAATTCAGCCATACTGTGAGCACTTCATTAACCTCTCTGAGATTATTGCATCTTGCCTTTATCTCTTGTGAGGTTTTCCATGGTGCTTTGGACACTGCCTGTATGTAGCTATTTCTGCTCAAAATCTCATGGCTTTACTCAACCACAGATGCCCCTTTGGAGCTGCAGTGTTTTCTTGGAAACCAGAACAAGTGGATGTCAAGACTGAGTAAAGACCATGAAAGTATTTTTGAGGAATGTGCCTTGACACTTCTTTGGCACCCGGAGAGCCGACGCGTACAGATCCGACACGGATCCTTCGCTGGCCATGTGAGAAGTGTTATTTGTTATGCTGTGGGCTCTCAGCTCTGCCAGAGCTTCTGATCACATGTCAAATTAAGACAGTGTTAAGCCAATGTGGTGGTAGCTTGCCACACCGTGGGTTAGGTTAGGCAGAACCTGCTCTGTTCTTTCAGACTGAGGGTGGGAGGAGTAAAATCTGAGTGTGTTTTCTGATCTCAGTAGGGTGGGAGTGTGTGTGTTTCTGGTACAGCATGGCACTAGCACAGCAGCATTCTTCTGAGGAGAAACTCTTCCCTCCAAGACATCTGGAGTTAGACATGCTCTGGTTTCAAGTGGTTCTGCTCAACTCTCAAGGCAAAAGGGCTGGAGAAGGTACTATTAGCCAGAAAGTCTCACAACAGCTCCCACTCTGCTCACAGTCATAGATCTGAGCAAGTGGAGGGAAGTGATTGGTTTTATTTAGCTTTCTTGCAAGTTCCACAATTCTGTTGCCTGTCATATGATGCACATTATCAGCCCTGCTATACAATGTACTTCTAGGAGTCAGTTTGAGTGGAACAAGCCTTCAAGTGTTTATAAGCTGACACTGGTGAGGTCAAAACCCATTCCTGTACTCCTTTTCCTCTCCCTGTGACTGCAATATGGTCCCAGAATGGATCAATAAGGTATTTCCCCATTCATAAGAGAAGAAAAAACGGCATCTTTATTCCAAAGATTCATGGTTTTAAAGAACCTTCAGCCCAAGGACACTCCTGTAAAGCTGGGGAAGGAATTCGGAGCTCAGGACCGTACAGTCCTTTTGAAAGGTTGCTGTGTGTTGTACCGAAGGGTTTAGGAGCCAGAATCCATCTGGGCATTAACAGGAGATTCCAGACTCCCTCTTGTGGCTGCGTTCAGTTGATTTCGGGCGTCTCTGTAAAGATTTTGCCATCACCAAAGTCTGAAAGCTGCTTCAGTATTGCTGACAGAAACCTGATTGTGTCTTTGCTGTAAAATTCCCTTGAACGTTGTCTCAACTTGATTTTTCCTACATGTGAGAACTCTTGAGTATGAAGTGAGAGGGAGGAAGAAAAATGGTTTGAAAAACGTTCAATCCCATTCAATGTGATTTAAGGAAGGTAAGGTCCATCAAAGCAATGCAGCATCCAGCAAAGTAGGTGGAATTGGTTGGGAAATCTCAGTGTGCCTTGTATTTGCTTCTCTGAATCCAGAGAGGGGATAACCCTCCACCAGAGCAGGGTGGTTCTAAACCTGGTGGGGCAGTGTGAGCAGTGTGGGACAGGCAAGAATGGGGAGCAGGTTCATTGCAATATTTACCTGTGCTTAACAAACCCCATGATTTCCCTTTGTTAGGAACAGACAAGACCTTACCAAATTATCTTGACAACATAACCCTGAGCTTCTGTTAATGATTTTCTGGTGTTCCATGTGAGCCCTTTAGCTGGAGACTTGATCTGAATCTAAGGCACCTTCTGCATGGTTGAGCATGGTGCAAATAGTAATTTGATAAGGAGAGAAGATCTGAAAACACAGAACAGCAAACTAGAAGCAAATAGTCTGTGGTGTGATTTGGGCTATTAAGGCAGTGAATCAGCCCCACAAGCAGAAGGATGCTGGAAGAGGACCCCAAAGCAGGTCAGCAACACCTCACTCCGTGGTGCAGGGGTTATTCCAGGGTTTGGCTTCTGCTCCAACACAAGTTTCAGCACTCCCAAGTGCTGCCAAAGCATGTCTGTGTGCCATGTCTGTGCTTGGTGAGGGCAGGCAACGAGGGAGGAGACCTGCATTCCCTGGTGCTCCCACACTGCCTGGCAGTGGAGAGCTGCTCCAGGCTGTCACAGGGCTGGGACATCAGCAGAAGCTGTTGGGACACAAACAGCTTTGCTGTGCCTGACAGGATCCAGGAACAGGAGCTCAGAGAAAAGAAATGAGAGTGTTTAATGAGGTAAAAGCTCTTCCACCTTGCTGCATCCCAAGCATCTCCCCATTGCTGCTGCCCTCAGTGCCTGTGAAATAGCTTAGATCACGTTTGGCTGTTGCAGATGCCTGAACAAAAGGATTCCAACCTGTGAGTTCCTGTGCTCTTGGCTGGGCTTGGCAAATGCAGATGGTTCAAGCAAGTGTTTGGTTCACACTGTGTTCTGCAGCACACACAAAAAAGCAAACAGCTTTTGCAGTTTTGATAGGGTTTAAATTAATTTCTCCCTTCTCACCAGGGGAAATGAGGGCTGGGAAGAACGGCCATGCCTGTTGCTTTGTTAAGCTCAGCTTTGGCTCCAATTCTGGCACCAAGAAAGGAAATAAAATACAGGGAAAGGGAGCTCTGTAAAAGAGCTATGGGTCTGCTCCCAAGTCGACAGGTTAAACCACACAAAACCCTGACTCTGAGACTTTGCTCTAATATTTGTACAATCAGCATGGCAGCTCTGTTAAGGGCTATGAGTCACCCTGAGGGTGGTTCAGCTCTTTATAAGTCATAGCACAGCCTTCTGCTTCCATGCAAACAGCAGTGAGGGTGTTGATGGAGCCAGAATTACCCCTTTGGTTAGAGCACTGATCTCTGTTCTGCTCTCGCTGCCTACTGTGTACAGCTGTGCCCAGAGAGGACCCTGACCCATCTTTGAATGGGAGAAAAGGGCTGGATGGAGCCCTTAAGGTGAATGGCACTGATGGAACCCTCTCCCGCCGCTCTCCAGGCTCTGCTCGGGCGGGATGGGGTGCTCAGGTGTGGCCTGACTTGGCTCTGGGTTTCAGGAAGCTGCTGACAGCAGACCTGACCCGGCCATGTGCACACAGCGGGAGGCTCTGCCCGTCCCCAGGCGCTCGTGGCCAGCCCGAGCTCCAGGCTAAACAGAGGAAGGTGAGGGTCAGCCACGGAGAGCTCTGCCCAAGGCTCAGGAAGCACATTTTGGCAGAGGAAAGAAATACAATACAAGCAGGGAGGGAAACTCAACTTCCATGCAACCCCCTCCAAGGAGCTTCTGGCTCCCTACAGCTGCTGGAGTCTTCACTACCAGTTACTGGGCTCTTTATTTTTACAGGCTTTCATGTGTTTGTTTTCTGTCTCTTGGACCAGGGTGTCGCAGAGGGGACAGAGTGGAGCAGTGCAGGAGCAGTGGGGACTGGAGGGTACAGCCCTGCACTGGGGGACAGGCAACCCAGCTTCCCTTTCCTGCCTGTCACTATCTCATTGTGTGGCCTTGGGGCATGTCACTTCCCCCTCTGCCCTGGCTGCTCTGCGATGGGATGGTTCCACCCAACACAGCTCGCTACTTGTTTACTGTCTCTGTCCTTGTGAAGTGCCTTAGAGGAGTCTTGGGCCAGGGCAGGCACAGCCCCCTGACCTAGAGCTGTTCTCCTTGCCCAGAGCGAGCAGCAGGAGCCATGCAGAGCAATGGGGTGCAGGTGGGCAGGGAAGTGGCTGTCACTCGCCCTCATCACTCAGCCTAGCATGTTTGAAGCCCATTCTCTACAGCCTCTGCCCAGCCTGCCCTTTGTGAGTGCGTTGGCAGGCAGCTCTGACCAGGGAGGGAGTTGGAGACATCACTGTCTGAGGGATGGAAGGTGAGGTGTCCCTCTGAGCGATCTTGAAGGGCTATTTCCCATATCTGAGTTCCTCAGGCCTCTCTTGCCTTTCAGAGATCCTAAGGGCAGCACTCTGCTTTCCACTCAGAGCCATTGCCCCCCAGGAATGGCTGTGTGCAGGGAGCCAAGGAGAAAGGGAGGTGGTTACAGAGAGAAAGTCCCCAGAACACATGTAGCATCCAGCCCTTCCAAATCCCGCTCTGCTCTCCATCATCGCTTGCTCAGAGCCTTTGTTTCTTCTAACCATGAGTGAAACCAGTTGTTGGATGTTGTGTTCAGGCATGACATAATCTGAGTCTGGGACTCCGCTGGAGGAATCCTTTTGAAGATTTACTAGTCTGGTTAATTACAATGAAATGATGAAGGTGCCGCACTCTAAACGATCAGCAATTAATAAGTGAAGGTTTCTGCTCTCTTGTGCTCTTTGCTAAGAAACAAACCAGAGCAATTCTGGCTACATCAGTGGTGTTTTCTTTCAGGAAGGTCTGTCAGGGGCAGACTAAGGTGCTCAGAGAGCCACTGTCCAGCTCCATTGCTGGTAGCAGATAATTTGATTAAAATATGTCACTTTCTTGCTCCTTTCTCTGGATGTTGCCTTTCTGTGTTTGTTTCAGCTTGAGCAGTGAGAAAAGCCTGCAGGGTTTATTTGCTGTTTGCTGACATTTTCCCCTTCTGGTGTGCATCCTTGCATTACCCCACAGAGTTCAGCCTGTGTCAGCCACAGAGAGGTGGTTTGAGGAGAGGCAGCAATGTCCCTTCCACCCTCATCCCCTCCCCAAATACCCATATTAACAATGTACTTAGTTCTGAATTTGAATATCTGCTCCCATATGTAGTCCCTTTTAGCTGTTACTGACCTTAAAATATGTATTTGCCATCCATTCACATCTGTATCCTACTTTTGAGAGGATGTATCACACAGGTCTGCTCCATCTCGGTGTCCCAGCTAACCTGTTCTTGCCTGTGTTGCTGCCACCTCCTCTCCTGTTTTGCCCTGGGGTTGCACAGGTTGCTATCTCACCTGTAGCTTTAGCTTTCACATTCATAAGTGTGAAATCCTGTGTGTGAAATCAAGACTCTGGAGCCATGGAGAGCCTCAGTGACTTCAAGCCAAATCGTGGCGTTTCTTTCAGCCACCACAGACCAACTGCCCCATGGATCTCTGGGGGAGAAGGGCTGAGCCCCACCAGCCTCGCTGTGTCCACCTGTCTCCAAGGTTCTCAGAGTCCCAGCAGCTCTCGAGGAGCCACCAGAGCTACTGAGCGCTGGCGCCGGGCCGAGCCCGTCGGCGGGACGTGGGTGGTTGGGCCCTGGTGGGCAGGCAAAGTGCTGTCGGAACAAAACTGAATTGAAGTGATTCTTTTCCTCTCCCCCTGGCCTGCGAGGAAATCTTTTTCCATTTACTATAAAACATGGTCCTTAATAGTGCTGAAGTGTTCTACATATTTTAAATAAACATGAGTGGATTTGAGCCCAGGAGGACATGAAAGAATGCAGCATTTGCGGGGTACCGGCCCAGCACACATGTCAGCAATTTGGCTGCCTTGTGTACTTTGGCTTTTAAAAAAGCATTTAAAAGTAAACAAATGAAGGAAAATCTGGCAGCTGGATTTCAAAGTAAATTGCTTTCAGCTGATATACCCCATTTCCAGCTTGCTTGGGTAGTATCAAGCCATACACATCCAGCGAGAAGAGCGAGCGGCCAAGGAGAAGAGCGGGGGTGGGAGAGAGAACAAAAGCAGGGAAGTTCTGTGGATTTAATTCTTCCATTTCCTTCCTTTGCACCAAACCCTCCCTGCCTGTCACTGCCCTCACATCAGCCAGGCAGGTTCACACTTCAGACAGCAAACTGTGCTCCATCTTCCCCCAGGCCCTGTTCTGCCAGGCTCTGCCTCCCTTCCAGCAGGCCTGGAGCAGGGATGGGATGGGATGGGATGGGATGGGATGGGATGGGATGGGATGGGATGGGATGGGATGGGATGGGCATCCACAGGACAGCATTAGTCAGCAGAGTTGAGCCGTACGCTCAGCTGTGACCTGTAGTGGTGCTTGAGCTGCTCCATTAAACCCTCATTCTGGCTGGCACTGCACCATGCACGGAGAGAGCCTCATGTCACAGCCCAGACCTGCAGGATGAATCCATCCACGAGGGGTTTGGGAGGTGTGGGCTGGGATGCTGCTCCCCTGGGACTGCCAGCCCGGGGAGGGCATCACCTCTGCCGGTGGAGGGAAG
>NW_008662642.1:10387-11351 GCF_000695815.1 Acanthisitta chloris
CTGGTGTGTCCCTCGAAGGAGGAGACTCAGCAAATGCTGACAGATAATAGTGAGGTCCCGGGCTGGACAAAGGGGGAGGTTGCTGAGGTCATGCTGTGGCTCGGCTTTGGGCTCCTTCTGCTTTGACTTGCGTTTCCTCAAGTTTATAAAACTTTCTGCGGGTTGGCTCAGTGGAAAGGGCAGAGGAAACTGGCGGGTCTGGAACTGTGGTGGGGCAGGGCTGCTCCGAGCCCTCCTGCAGCTCCTGTGTGCATGGCACTTGTGCCTGGGGCTGTGGGCACACTGAGCTGGCTGAGGGCAGCAGCCACCAAGTGTCCTTGAGGAGCTCCCAGTGGTGACACAAGCTCCTGATGTGGCACGGGAGCACACAGGGATGTGATGCTGCAGGCAGGGTGCCCTGACTCAGCATCCTTGAGAAGTCCAATGGGACAGAGCAGAGCACAGAAAGTCTTGGGGTGACTGTGATGTGAGTGTGGTGACTCGTGGTCCCATGGACAGTGCCTGTAACTGGTGGGACCTGCCCTGCCTGCATGGGGCACTGCCTGTCCATTCCTTTGGGAGCTCTGGTTGCAGTGCCCATGGATCACTCAGGAGCCAGGAGAGGCAGCCAGCAGCACAGGAAGCAATGTCCCTGTGCAGCTCTTGGCTCCTCACACCTGAACACCTCTGTTCTGGGCTGGTGCTGTGGGCATGGCTCCTTGTGATGCTCTGTGGAAGGCAGCAGATATTTAGTGTGCTCCTCTCTAAGGGCTCTGTGCCCCCCTGTCACTCAGCACATGGGCTCCCCTTCCTGGTTTAGGATTAACTCTAGGCTCCTGGCAGTGCAGAGGTGCTGCCAGCTGGAACCTGCAGGGCAAAACCTCTGGGTGAACAGTGCAGGAGGCAGAAGGTGGCCAGAGCTCAGTCGGTGTCCTTGGCACATGCTACTGCCGTGGAAGCCAATGGCACTGGCTGGGCCTGTGCT
>NW_008662642.1:11481-12110 GCF_000695815.1 Acanthisitta chloris
GCATCTTCCTGCCTCTCATTAACATGATGCAAAGTAATTTTTGGGTCCTTTTCCCTCTGCCACCCCCACAGACTCCAACCTCCAGCCCTGGCTGTGGGAACAGCTGTGGGTGTGAGATGGGGAATGCTGAAATGTCCTTCAGTGGGATGGAAATGACCCCCATGAACACAGTTGCTCTGGATGTCCCTGTGATTAAGGGAAGATATGTAAATGGATGTAGCTGTTGTCATGGCTACCACGAGACTCCTGGGGGAGGCAGAGCCCCCGGCCGAGCCCAGGTCAGGATTTGCATTCCCACACACCCCATGGTGCTGGCACAGGAGCAGCCAGGTTGTGCCAACCCCTGTGACACTCGTGTCCCCAGCACAGGTAGGGATGGTGATGCCCATGACCCTCTTTCCCCAGGTGCACAAACCCCCAGCCCCACCCAGCCAAGGAGAAGGCCCTTCCCAGTATCTCATTTGTGGCTAATTGTATAAAGCTGGGAGGGAAAAGGTGCTCCTCTTGCCTGGAGCCTGTGGAGCCTCACTGACTGCAGCTCTAGTGAGTGCTGTTGTGGTGGGATGAGTTGTACCATGGGTCAGTTTGTGTCACCCACCAGTGCAGCTGCTGTGAGCCCTGGCAGGAAT
>NW_008662642.1:12140-12466 GCF_000695815.1 Acanthisitta chloris
GATTGTGCCCATGCTCTGTCTCTGGGATGTGCAGGCAGCGGGGGAGGTTGAAATCTGCTGGTGTCCAAGTGCTCGTAACTCAAAAGTTCCTGGTGACCTGTTGTTTGCACATCTCCTCCCCTGCAGGAGAGGCAAAGGGGGTTTAAGCTCCTGTGAAAGAGACCAGTTGCTCCTTTGAACTGAGAAATGAGGGAAGGAGAACTGAGCCTGCACCTGGTATCATGTGGCTGTGGGCAGCATTGTCAGCCCCAATATTTATGGGTCCCCAGTGTGCTGGGGCACAGGGACCACTGGTCCTGCCAGCCCCAGGGCTCTCTGCAGCCCGC
>NW_008662642.1:12753-13385 GCF_000695815.1 Acanthisitta chloris
AGGCGGCTGAAGATGCTGATGAAAATCAGATCAGCTCAGCTCTATTTTCTTGGAAACTTGATCTATTTTTCTTGTACGACTGTCAGCCTGACTCCTGTATTCCAAGTGCTTGGCCACTGCCAGCTCCATGTTTCAGCGCTGGGATTAGCGTGGCCCCGGCCAGACTCGCTTTGCTCAGCTCATGCCATGCTGGAGGACACAGGCTCTGTGGCTTTTGGGATTGGCAGTGCAGGTCCCCTGGTGTGGCTCTGACCAGGGGCTCAGGCCAGAGACCACTGGGATGGGCACCAGGCCCTCCCAAGGATGGCCCCTGCCCGAAGGATGTCCCTTGCCCCACAGAGTCCCACCACGAATTGCCCAGTGCACCCTGCAGGGTGTCCGTGGTCAAAAGTGCTTTTTCTTTCAAAACAAGCCGAGGAGGATCTGGTGCCAAGGCAAGGGCTGTGAGGAGCCCAGGAGATTTATCGCTGAGGAAATACTTTCTCCAGCGAGGGCTGACGGCCGCAGCAGGAACAATGGGAGATTCGCAACACGAACAAAGCTGATTTCGTTCTTCTTTTTATCAATGCGTTTTCCTTGCGGAGCCTCCCTTCCTGGAAGTGGGAGATGCAGCGTCCCCCGCGCGCCGGCCA
>NW_008662642.1:13437-16925 GCF_000695815.1 Acanthisitta chloris
TGAGCCCGTGGCAGCGGCCAGCGGCAGGGCTGGCCCGGGGACAAGGTGCCAGGGCGCGTGCAATATCCACGTATTCTTTCTCCTCCTCGCCGGGTCCCCGGGGAGCCGCCGGAGGAAGTTAATGGATTAGACACACACGTTCCACTTGATTTTTATTTTTTATTGCCGTGTCTTTCCAAATGTCTTTCGCAGATGCACGAGCACAATGGGGTTGGGCGATGAGCATCCCGGCCGGGCGGGCAACCGCCAGCTTGGAAAGGTCAATGCGGAGAGTGCTTGCGTAGGGTCATGGGGACAGGCTGTCCTGGAGGGTACACGCCTGCCCTGCCAAGGCCATCCCCACACCCTCTCCTTGCTGCAGAGGGGCAAGGCTAAGGTGACCCCAGCTCCTCTGGGGCTGGAGTTGAGACAGCCTTGCCCTCAGGGTCATTGGCGCTGTCGGAGGCAGTCGGTGCCAAGCAGGTACCTCGCTGTGCCTGGAGCCCTACTGTCCTTCCTAGGGGGCTCATCCCTGTGAAAATGGGTTGTTCCACTCCCAGACTCACACTTCTCCCACATTATGCAATCCTCACCCGATACTGGGAATATGAAATAATTATTCCAAGTGATCAGATTTTAATTATGCAACACAGAGGATGATTATTGTACGCCAAATTGGTGCCGAGTGCTTAGTTATGTATATGCCAAATTTAGTCTATACTATTATACCCAGTGGGTGGCCGTAGACAATCAGGAAGTAATTAGTTTTGCTGGAGGTTGTTCGCCTGCCTGGTTCGCTGTGCTGTCTGGGGAGCGTCTTGCTGCGCTCCGTGAATACCGCGGGCTCCGAGTTCAATACCGTCTTTTTGTGACGAGCTAATAAGCTGTCTGCATGGCGGCCTGTAATTAGCGCTGTCGATATTCATTTGGAAACGGAGCCCGCTCTAAGCGACGGCGCTTCCCTTTGTCGAGGCTCTGGGCTGGTCCCTCCTCACCTCTGGGGAGCAGCGATGGGCGCGGAGGGATGGGGATGGGAGCGGGTGGTGGATGTGCTCATGTGTGTGCGGCACTATTGGGTCTCCAGCGTGGAGAGCAGGAGGGTGCTGAGCCCGAGAGCAAAACCTGCCTCCCACCCACCCACCCCCGTGCCATCCCGGTCCTGTCCTTGTGGGGAAGCTGCCGCTGTCCCCAGTTCTCTGTGCTGCAGTGCTGGCTGGGAAGCCTGAGCTGGTATGGGGATGTGGAAGAGGCTTTGGTTGGGTTGGCCATCCCCTTCCAGAGCCTTGAGCTGCTCTTGGGGAGCCTCAAGCATTGGCAGGGCGGGCTGAGGTGCTGTGTGATTGCACCTTTCCAGGCAGCCTGATCCTGTGGGATCTGGGCTCCTCCACTGGGGTCTCACACGAAGAATTCCTGAGGGGCCTGGGGCTATAATAAACTGAGAGATCACTGGGACATCACCAGAGCATCACAGCTGGTCAGTGTTGTGTGGGCACCAGGAACCATTCGCTGCTGTGGGAATGGCTCAGATCTGCCGGTCGGGAATTGTCTGAAGTATAGAGCAACTTTTACCTCTGTTACACAAAGGAAACTTTCCTCCTCTTTCTGTCGGAGATGCTCACTCCATTGAGATGATTGGCATACTGGAGAGCTGAGAAACTAAATTGTTTATACACTAATGAATAGAAGCTTGATTGCAAGATCCTGTTTGGAAAATTATAGTGCTGAATTGAAGCTGTACAATTACATCCAAAATGCTGCATATTCATTTCATCTGCTTTGCATAGAGATTAACAAGCGAGCCCTAAAGCAGACTCTGAAATTAAAGCTAACACCAGATTTAGTCACAGGTTACAAACTAAATGGCATTGTTTGATGGATATGAATCTTTACCACCTGCCTGCCTGATGATTGCTAGCAGCTTAGCAGACAGCAAAGGAAAAAGTTTCTTCCCATGAAGGAAGCATAATAAGGCGCTGGGCTGGAAGTGCCCCCTCCCTGCACAGCAGCCCCCCTGGCAGATGTCTGCAGTGGGCATGGGGAAGGAGCTGGAGGCTGTGCCCACTCCGTGGAGGGAGAGTGGCCCTGAGGCCCCAGAGGTGCTGAGAACCCCATCCTGCATGAGGGAGCAGTCTCACAGGGTCCCATCTGCTGTGGGCCTTCTGCTGAATTGCACATGGTTCCCTTCCTCACCTTGCAGAGGGCAGGATGCTGAGGAGGGCAGGGGTCTCTTGCCTGTCCTGACTGCAGGCAGCCCTTGAGGGGTCCCAGCACCCCTGGCATGCCACTGGTCCCAGCTTTGCCACCTGCCTGCAATCCATCTTCTCCCACCTCGTACTCCCATCCTGTGTGCTGGGGCCTGGATTTATTTTGGGAGCAGAAATGGGGACAAGAAAGGGCAATGTTGGTGTGTGGTGGGCAGGGCCTTGCTCAGGGGGTGGGGGCTCTGGAAGGCAGTGGTACTCAGTGCCATGCAGCTGGTCTGGGTGCTGCTGGGCTTGGGGCAGGAGAGATGCCTTGGACATCCCTGACTGAGGAGCCTGCCTGCCCCACGGCAGTGTGTGAGGACACGATCTGTCACTGGCCCTGCAAGGGGGAGCAGAGGGGGCTGTAGGATGGGGAGAGTTTAGGGAGTGGGCTGTTGGCTCATATCATTCCCAATAGGTATCTTTCCTCTTTGGGAATACTCCCTCAGGCTCAGGACTCTGTTTGTGGGCCCCATGGGGCAGAGACACAGCACTGGCTCTGCAAATCCGAGACCTTTATTTTTCTCTTTAAAATCCGTTACCAAACTGCAGTGTACATCATCCTACGGATGGGCTGGGCTGCTGCTACCACACTATGGAACAGCCCAGCCACAGCTTTACACCCCCAGGCCCCATCACCAGCCTCCCCCAGCAGCCTCACCGCCGTGGCTGGCTCTGGGGTGCATGTCCTGTCACCCCCATCTCCCCGTGGGAGTGGCACTGCGCTGGGACAGGCAGTGTGGCTGCTCCAAGCCTCCATTTCTGCTTGACACTTCCCAACTCAACTCTCCAACACTTTCCTAACACCCTTGCACAACCGATCAAGGTGGATGAGCATCCCCTCAGTCTCTCCCCAAATCCTGCCCTTCACTCAGTGCTCGACTTCTTTCTTAAACCTTAACTCTTCTCAGAACACTCCCACTTCCAACATAAACCCTAAAATCAGCCCAGGAGCAGCCTCCTGCCTGCAGCCACCAGCAGCTCGGGGGTCATGTGAGGGCTCTCCCACCCTGACCCCCAGACATGGGGTGCACCCTTCCTCAGGAGGTCACCCCACCATGGCAGGCTCCCAGGGCCAGCCCTGCACCTGGTCATTGGCCTCAGGGGGTGGCCTCAGCCTGTGTGGGCAGTGGGTGCTGGGGAGTGGGAAAAGGCACCTGTGGAGGGAGGCAGTGGTGGCTTTGCCGCATGGGGACACAGTGTAGGGGCTGTCGTCCCCAAGAGCTGGGCTGGGTGCAGTGTGGCACTGGTGGACATTGGCTGCTC
>NW_008662642.1:16945-17251 GCF_000695815.1 Acanthisitta chloris
AGTGACAGCCTGGGACACACCGGGGGCAGCTGTGTCACATGGCCTCGTGTCTGGGTGTCCAGAGCCCTGCGCCATGCCCTGCCCGGGGCTTCCAGCCTTCAGCTCCCAGGGACTTTTCTGCCATGGAGCATCCCTGGCTGTGTGAGCGGGGACAGGAGGGCTGCAGCCAGGGCATGGGCAGTGGGATGACAGTGTCAGCTGGTGCAGACTGAGGGCAGGGGCTGGCCAGGTCCCGTCCTGCGTGGTGGCCCCATATGTGGTGGTGGGGAGCTGTTATATGGGACAGGAACAGCAGAGACCCCCAGC
>NW_008662642.1:17294-18472 GCF_000695815.1 Acanthisitta chloris
CCTGCCACCAGCTGCCACCTACTGTGGTCCCACTAAGAGGGGACCCTGCTGGGCCCCAGAGCAGTTTCCAGCTCATCTTCAGAGAAGCTGATGTGCAAGCAGGTGTCGTCCGCAGGGGAGAAGGGCAGTGTGCTGTCCGTGGGGCTGCCCAGGGCCACCAATTCCTTGGCCAGGGCCTCGCTGGCTGCCAGGTCACAGATGCTGGCCAGGGGGGACATTGGCCCACTCTCCCCAGTCCTGTCCTTGCCCAGGGCACGCTGGTGGGTCCCGGCAGCGCCGGGCTCCGTGCTGGAGGCAGCGCTCCGGGCGGGAGGCCTTGCCTCATGGTCCAAGAGGGTAAGGGAGCTGGCAGTGATGCTGGTGAGGCTGGAGACGCTGGCACTGGGCAGGTTCTCAGGCTTCACCTCCACTTCCAGGCTTGGAGAGGTCTTGCTCGACCTCTTGCGTAGGATGGGTGGTGGTGGGTTGAGCTTGGGAATGGGCGGCTGCCGCCTGGGAAGGCAAAGCAGAGAGAGGAGGTGATGGGCAAGTGCTTACCTGCACTGCTCAGGGTATTCCTGCTCCAGCTGGCAGGAGACAGAGGTGGCACATCCTACCTGTCTTCGTCCCCTCTGTCCGTGTCATCCCCCTTCTGCCGGCTGCTCCCGTTGAGCAGAGTGAAGTCGCTGACCTCGGAGCCCTCCACGCGCCGGCTGAGCCCATCCTGCCCCTCCAGAACTGCCAGGCACTCGTCCCCCTCCTTGCTGCTGTAGCCCATCCTGCCCCTCTCCAGGCTGACGAGGTTGAGGTAGGAGTCCCTGGGGCCCAGGGTGGGCAGCGAGCTGGGGCCCACAGGGCTGCCCAGAATGCTGGCAGGACTGGAGGTGGATGGCAGGTGGACGTCCAGGCTGTAGTGGTTCTTCAGGTTCAGGGAGAGAGACTGGGCCAGGGACAGGTTTTGCAAGGAGCGATCAACTGCGAGAGATGGACAAGGGGGACATCAAAACTGGGGACCTCCAACCCAGCTGCTCCCCTGGATTGTGAGGGGTGCAGAAATGTCCCAAAACCACTCAGAACCTGCTAGGATGGTACTAGGAGCACCCCAGTTGCTCTCTGTGACTGCAAGGGGTGCAGAGATGGTCCAGAGTGATGAAGCTGGAGACCCCCAGCGCCCCAACACCCCTGGCGAGGGGGTCCCT
>NW_008662643.1:0-601 GCF_000695815.1 Acanthisitta chloris
AGTTACGACGTGAAGTTTTGCATGTTTTCCGAGCCGCTGTTCCCACTGCCCTGCGGCTCTGCTCCCAGGCAGCCACCTCCGAGCCAAACCCATCCCCAAAGGGGCTTTTTCAACCAGTTATTCCAGAAGGATATCATTCATTTCCGTTTTAATACTTTTTGTCGATTGTAATGCGTGCGATGCAGAAGCCCCGGCAATACTTTAAATTCCGGCAGCCCTTTGCATGCTTGTCAGCCGCAGGAAAACCGCACGCGGGCGGGATTCCCACCTCCCGCAGCCCAGCCCCACGGCTGGGGATTCCCGGCACCTTCTGTGCTTGATTCCACACCAGCATGAGCGAGAGGAGACCAAGCCCCAGTGGTCACTGTGGCTGCAATACTGCAACCACATGAATGCTCTGCTTTATTGAGACAAAAAAACCCAGCAGAAAATAGGTTTCATTTGCTATGGATACTATAGAATCATAGAACAGTTAGGTTGGAAGGGACCTTAAAGATCATTCAGTTCCAATCCCCTCGCCATGGACAGGGACACCTTTCATTAGACCAGGTTGCTCAGAGCACCATCCAACCTGGCCTTGAACACTACCAGAGATGCAGCA
>NW_008662643.1:826-5464 GCF_000695815.1 Acanthisitta chloris
TATTGAGACAAAAAAACCCAGCAGAAAATAGGTTTCATTTGCTATGGATACTATAGAATCATAGAACAGTTAGGTTGGAAGGGACCTTAAAGATCATTCAGTTCCAATCCCCTCGCCATGGACAGGGACACCTTTCATTAGACCAGGTTGCTCAGAGCACCATCCAACCTGGCCTTGAACACTACCAGAGATGGAGCAGCCACAGCTCCTCCAGGCAACCTGTGCCAGTGCCTCACCACCCTTGCAGTCAGTAATTTCCTCCTTATATATAATCTAACCTAATCTAATCTTGCCCTCTGTCAGTTTAAAGCCATTCCCCCTTGTTCTGTCATCCATGCCCTTGTAAAAACTCCCTCCCCTGCTCTCTTGTCCCTTTAGGTGTTGGAAGGTGCTGTAAGGTGTCCCCTGGAACCTTCTCCAGGCTGAACAGCCCCAACTCTCTCAGCATGTCTCCGTAGCAGTTGCTCAGCATATCCATGACTCTGTGCTAGAGTCCTGTTGGGGGCAGGTGAGAGGGCAGCGCCACCTCCTCTGGCTTTGGCCCAAAGACACCCCTCTGTGTGCAGGTCAAAGTGCCCAAGCAAACATAAAGGCTGTGTCACAACCTGTCACGGGGGTTTTACAACTGCCCAGTCGAGTGAGTCAATAACAAAGCTAAAAGCAAATGCTTTCATGGCTCATTCTCTGCCAGCAGCATACAAGCAGCAGCAAGACACAGCCGAAAACAGCAGCAAACAGGGTCTGCCCTGGCCCGGTGGCCTGGGGTCAGAGCCAGCCCTGCATCTGCACTCAGGCCTTCACTGAGCCAAGTTGCCTTAAATGTCTTTTTACTTTTTCCCCATGACTGGAGAGTGCTCTGTTTTGAAACGAAATGGTTTTTTTTAAAGATAGTGATCAAAATCCTGTGTTCTCGAATTGTCGAAGAGAGCATTTTGGCTTGAAATTTAGCTTCTTTGGGCTTTCTTTTGACTCTGCACTGAATTCTACATAGTTTTGCAAACATTTTCTCAGTGGAAACCAAATAATTCTGTTCACAGACTTTCAGCTGCTCTGTGTTCAGGACTTACCTGCAGTACAGGAGAAGGGTCAGCTTGCATGGACACATCCTTTCAGCATCTTTCACCTTCACACTTCTCTGGCAGCTTTTGCACCATTTTTAAGATGCTCTCAGGTATTTTTCAGCTGTGGAGAACTGGGATGTGACTTCTGAGGAACTGAACTTTATATACAGGTGTCTGGACAAAAGCACCAATGTGAGAACTGAAGCTGCCCAACAAGATTTTGGCCTCACTTATACTTCAAAAAGCCTTGCTCACACAGCAGTGCCAAGGGGGTGTAATGTTTTATGAAACTGATGCAGCTGGAAAAACACAAAAATGGCTTTTTATCTGGCAACTTCTTTTGGTGCATAATCTGTACCTGCAAAAAGCAGTCTTCTTCCACAGCCTGCTGCAACTGCCTTAGATGGGAAGGTCTGCAGAGCTCTACCAGGCATGTGTGCATCTGCATAGTTAGAGCAACTAATCTCTCGTAAGACACTTAGAAGAAATTATGATAGATGTAGTGAGCAACTGTTTTCATCGGTGGAGTGATTTAGATGAATGATATTCAGGTTGTTTCCTCCCACCTTCCTGCTAAATGGACTCTTCACTGCTTCAATTAAGACAAGGCAAGCACTCTAGGAAGCAGTGGCAAGGGAAAAAAAATGAAGGTAGAGGTATCAATAAGACCTTTTTAATTACGCTTTACCGGAACCGCTGACATAAATCACACTGAAATAAGAGTATCCCCAGTGTGTTAGAAGAATTTAGGCTCATTTGATTGTGTAAGGATCACAAACGTGATCACAGAAGAAGGCAACTGAATTAGGGCCAGAAACCAGAGCCCTTCAGTACCCAAACTACACCAGGGAGGTTATGTACGTGTGTGCAAACAAGAAGACCAAGTGGAATGTAATCAGTGCAAAATATCCAAGCACCATAAATGTACATTCCTAGTGCAAAAATGTCATAGATTTGGTAGCAGAGAGGCTGAGAGGGGCAGTGCCTGCACCCTCCTGCTATGCCACTCACACCCATCATAGAAGTCATGTGCATAGAATCCTCATCCCTCACTGAGCATGGGATGCATCCAGTGGCACAAAACACCCACATTCCCAACCCTACCTACCACGCACGCATCTTAGTAAGAGTTAATCCAGGTACACTGTAATAAATGAAAGCTTACATAATTGAAAAATAGCTGAGGCATTAATCTTCCTTCTCGCTACCTTGAGTCCTCTTAAAAAAAGATTATTTTGTCTTCAGAGACAGCTTTAATGCTACTTAATGAATCGCTTATAAATGAAGGATTTTTATAGGAATACAGGGACAGGCTGACTACTACACTGATTTTGTCACAGAGACAATTAATTTTTATCAAACATACAAAGATAACTGCTGTTCTCCACAAATACTACTATACTGAATTTGGCATATTTAAAGCCAATTTCTCTTGCTGTTTTGACTGAACCTCTTAGTGACAGTAACATACCCATTCCCTTTAGCTGGACCTTGGGAACTCCTTATGCTTACCAAAATAATTAGTGGTGCCCTGGGGTACCCCCAGGAACAGGTAGGTTAGCATAGGCTAAGGAATACCAGGCTGGAAAATTCAGAATTCCAATATGAGCTCATTCAAAGGTGTCTCGGTGTCCCACTTCAAAAGAGGGAAGAGACATGAGAAAGAAGGAGAAAGACAGAAAATCAGGGCAGCATGAAACCTTCCCCTGAACCTCTACACTGACTGTCTCAGTTGCAGACAGGGTGCAGGCAGGTCATTTTTGATCTGTAACTCCTTCCCTGTAAAAGAAGGCACCAGGACCATGAAGACCACCAGGGCCATGGGGTAGGTTAGTGGTTTCCCCATTGCAAATAACTCCCAGTGAGATGCAAAGGCAATTTGATAGTACAAAGTCATTCCTAACACAGAGGTCCCCAACCAGTAATGCTAAGTTGTCTCCCTTGCCCGTGTCCCACTGAGCACCTCCTCTATTCCCCAGATCCATGCACACAGGGCAAAGATGCTGAATGAAGCTGAATCCCTCACCTCCCACCGCACCGGCCTAGCCAAATACTAATACTTATTTCCAGAAAGAACATCAGGCAATAGAAGTTGTATTTTCTAAACAAGTGGGTACTTTGACTCGAGCAATGGCCTTTGGGAGACACACATAAGCAGAAGCAGAAATGGGGCTGATAAATCCTTTGCCACGTGGGCTGCTTCTATGCTGTTTAGCCCCAAATGAGATGCAAAGGTGTTCTGTATGGCTGCTCCTGGTCATGGGCAGAGCAGGTCTCCTCCACCCCTAAACAAACCAGACAAAGGTGTAGAGGTCTGTCCTGCCTCCTGTATTGATACCAGCAGCCTATAAGTGTTGAATGCCACAAAGATGCAGTGCTCAGGCATTGTAGGGTTTCAGCATGTGCCTTTCCAGCACAGTCTGTTTTATTTGTTTAAGATTCTAGTCTAGACCCCAGACAGTGGAGGTTCATTCCTTGGCGCAGACTTAGACTCATTGAGATGACAAACACAGCTAAAATAAGCCATTTAGTCCTGCCATGCATCATGGCCCTTAGCTTCAAAATACGGGCCAACAACATTTTTTCCCCTCCTTATCTCAATTCTGCCCTTAAATCCAGCATGTGGTCAGGAAACAGAGTTATTTCCAAACCATTACTAAAGGGGGGAATCACCATTATCCACCTGCAGCTCTCTAGCCAAACACATACAGCAGTAGTTACTCCCTCCCAAACTTTTTTGTTGTCCGTTTGGACCGTGCAGCTATTTACTGCAGAGACTACACAGCTGTACTGTGCATGGCGTAAGAGAATCCCAGTCTTGGGAAAAACAGCACTGGCTGCTTCAGCAATAAACAGATGAATACAGCAGCTTGCCCTGAGCTGCCATCGCAGAAGAGATCAACAAACAAGCAGCTCTATTTATGCTGTCGCGCTTGCCTAGAAACTCCAGACAAACTAATAACCTCGTGTTCAGCCACTTCCCCTCTTTGTCCCTGGAGCAGCAGCCTCACGCAGGGCGCACAGCTCACTCGTCCAGAATAGGCCTTTTTGTTAATCGCTCAAAAAGCTGCAGACACAGGCCTGTTCATTCAGCTCAACTGCTTAACACTGCAATCTAAATAAAAAGGCAAAAGAAGGAAAACTTTGTATTCCTTTCATACCCTGAATATTAAATGACATCATCAATGTTGCCTTGGGACGCAACATCAAACCACTTCCTTTGCTCTGAGATGGGATTTAAAAAGAACGACTTTGAGGCTGACTTGCTGTTCAAATCTCCCATTTTTTCCCCCCATCTCAAACTCAAGGATGCAACATGAATGAAATCAGAATTAGCCTCGTTACACACAAGCAAGGGGGGTGACCTAGATTCACTCTGCCTCTCAGAAGGAAGTGACGGCAAAAGTTTAAAACCTGTCATACGGGGCTGTCGGCTGCAGCACATTTAGGTCAAAGTTTGTTGCAATCATATCATGCTTTCTGAAAAGGCTTTTACTGGTGGGATGATTTGTATGGCAGCGGCTGAATTATGCATGGGATTTGTACAGTCTCTGCTAACAAATAACTCCAGCTCTTC
>NW_008662643.1:5502-28892 GCF_000695815.1 Acanthisitta chloris
TCAGTGGCTTGAACCCAGCTCTGCATCCCTGGGTACACACGTGCTGGGTGTCAGGGTAGCTCTCACCACTACCTACATCAGACAGCATCCCATGCTGGGCACGGCTAGAGCTGGTCTTGCTGCACGTCTCAAGGTGCTAGGGTGAAATGTGGTTTTTTTCAAAGATTTTACAGAATCCTGCCCAAAATATCCCAAATCAGAAGGTTTGCTCCCAGTGAAGGCAGCCTGGTTGCTGTGTGGGCTGCCAAGGGAGGATGTTCAGATGAGAGCCAGGTAGTAGCACGGGATTCTGTCCAGGTTATGGTCAAGCTGTAGGACAGGTATGGAAATGATCTGGCTAGTGGGGTTTGTTGTGGTGAACTGGGAAAAAAAAAACAAACTCAGGGAAGGATTTAATTGAGGCATTTAGTGGCTAACAAAACCTAAACAATTAAGTGCTTCAGCACCCAAGTAAGAAACTCCTGCATTGCGCATCATCAGGCAAATTACTCAAGGTGCTGCTAGCTTAGTGCTTGTCCGCAAGGCAGTCAGTCTGAGAAAAAAGCAAAGCAGAGAGGAATGCTGGTTCATGACAGACCAGTCCTCCCAGACAGGGGCTCTCGTGTTCAAGATCTGCCTTGGGCTCAAGCTAAAGAAGGACTGCTTATCCTCCTCTCATGGAGGGTATCCCCATGGATATCCTATCCCCATGGAGGGTGCTCAAGCGAGGGTGGGCCAGGCTTTTCCCTTCCACACAGACCTCCTGGCATGGCAGGAGAAAAAGAGGAAAGAAGAAAGACCTTTGTATTTTTCCAATTGAGACTCCTTACCCTGTCCCTTTTTCCACCAGCGAAAATCAACAAAATACCTATTCCTGCTCCCTTACAGGTGTCCTTTCACCATTCCCTTTCCAGTCCATCCAATCTGCTGCAACACACTCTGCACACAGGAATCCTGCTGCTCTCACAGAATCCCATGTCAGCACCTGCAGGGATACTAGCTGGATTGCTCTCAGTTTTCCCAGTGCAGCTCTCACAGCATCTCTTCCACCTCCCTTCTCTTCCCTCACTTTCCCCTCCTCAAACCTGGGGTCCATCCCAGTTACAGGCCAGCTGGAGGGTCAGGCCAATCTTTTGGACACACCAGGGTATTATGCAGTTTACCATTGCCTGTATGTGGAGAAGGGACCTAAGCTTATCCTCTGACTGTGCTTCAATCCCAAGGAAAAGGGCTATTTAGTGCTTCATAAAGAGGTAAGACTGGCTGCATCCCTGAGAGCCTGGAGGGAAAGCTCTCCTCTCCATGCATAGTGCCCAAGCAGAGGTGGCTGCTCTTATCTCCACACCCCGAAAAGTTTGTGTGTCACCTCAGACATTCAGCGTGGCTCACCAGACACCTGGCCTTGCCATGGGGGAACAGTGTAAGGCAGAAACTGCTGAGGTGCTCTGAGGACTCTCCCCTCCACATTTCCCCCCCCCCCCATCCTCCATTCTCATTGCATTTCACCTGGATGCACACCCACCTGCAACATTCTGCCCACACCATGTCCAAGCTGCTTTTCCAGCTGGAGATGGTGCAAGTCATTTCCATTGGCACCTGCTTTTCAACACTGAGGGCTGAAATTGCCATGGTCATCCACTGCAAGCCGAGAACCAGCTGTCAATAAAGAAGACAAGGAGATTTCCCTTTCCCCAAGCAGCCCCTCCTGCAGCCTGCAGGAGCTGTGACTCAAGCAAACTTCAGGAGCACTTGGCACTAACTGCCTCACTATGAGGCAGCGATGCAGGAAGGACAGTGCGACACACTGTACTCCAAATATCGAGCTCTTAATTATGTACCAAGCAGCACCTCTGTGCCTGCAGTAATGAGGGCTCAGATACATCCATGGCTGTTAGTGAGATCCTGTTTTACTTCATCCTCATTATGGGAAATAGCTTGCTCAGATCCAGCAGCCAGTGGAGATGTTTCCTCTCGTGAAGCAGATTGCTTTCCCCTGTCAATTACGAGCAGAGAGCTTGACAGCCCTGTGCAAATTGCTGGGTGAGAGCATAAATAGGAGGACATGGGAACCGATTACAGTCTTGGTGGCAGGCTTGCTTAAAAATGGCTGATGGGAACATGGAGGTCAAGAGGAATAAAAAGCAGAGAGGCGATGGTGGTGATGGCTGGCACAGCAGTGCTGTGAAGCCAAGAGGGATGTATGGAACCCACGTGCTCCTGCAGAAGTATCAGCAATGTGCAGGCCACAGGTGGGAAGCTCTGCACCTCTAGAGGAAAGTGAAATGATTCTCTTCTCTTGCCATACTCCCACCAAAAGCCTCAATTTCACCGGACACACCAGCACACCTGCAAAGTTCTGCAGCGTTTCCAAGGTCTCTGGGCTGAGGTTGCACAACAAACCTTTATCCAGTGCACACCACTGGTGTTCACACTGCCCACAGCAGCTGCCCTTACCCAGGGAAGCCCAGGGTTAGCTTTCATCATAAACAGACCCTTGTCCTGATGGCTTCCCATTCCAGAGAAAAGGATGAGAAGGTGTATGCATTTTAACCAACAGTCTTGGAGATTATTTCTTCAGCCCTACAGTCCTTGGCTGGCTCCTCCCAGGCTGGGTTCCCAGCCCTGCTGCCCTGACAGACCCCTGGAGCCTGCCTTTACTTCTTCCTTTGGGGAAGGAGATAATAATATCTCTTCTGCCCATGGGTTGGCCCAAGGTCGGGGCTGATTCAGCAAAGGGACCACTTTCCTGCAGCCAACAGCTGAGTGCCCATCTTAGAACAATCACTTTGCCCTATAATGCATCATTGCTCATGAACTTCTACTAGTTTTCAACCCACTTTCCATTGCCAGGTCTAATCTTCAGCTGCCCCCATACCTTCAGTCTGCCACTGTAAGGTGCACACCAACACCCAATGTATGTGTGAAGCACCTCTCACACTTGCTCTGTCCTGCCCATCTCTTCAATAGATCCATCCAGAAACCTCCTACTCGGCATCAGCTCTGCACACTTACATCCATCAGCACTTTTGCAGGCTCTGCAGAAGGGTATTGATTCCTGCTCATAGAGAAGTTCTGTCTGAAGAAAAGCCATTGCATTTGTCTGGGTGGGCTTTGAAAATTGGCCCCTCTGTGCCATGCAGATCCTTCTTCACCTTTCCACTTCTGCCATCCCCCCTGGGAAGCAGGGTTGCTCCACCACCTCCCCCTGGCTCCTTTGCTTTCCTTCTAGACCCTGCAGGCAGGACTGTCTGCAATTTGTTTCCTTGTATTTAATGCTGCTAAGTCAGAAGCACCAGAAATCTGCAGCTGGCAACTCCAGGCGGCTTTCCAGCTCCTCCATCCAGACCTGCCAGCAGACGTTTTCAGTTTTGGTTCTCAGATCTCCATTACAGTCTGGTCTCCAAACAGTGAATTCACCAGCCCTCCAACTGTGCTGTTCGACTCCACAGTCTCAAAGCTGCTACAAACGAGCTGCAAGTTCCTCCCGCTCCTCGAGAGAAGTGGGTATCCCTCTGACGTGTCTTTCTTTGGCAGAGAGCAGTACCCTTCAGATCTCTTCAGCACAGTTTGGTGCCTGGTTTTTCCCTCCTCCACGATTGTAGGCTGGTAAGCAAAGACAGCTCCTCAGATCTGGCAATGTTAACATTCTTCTTTATCAGTAACTCCACTTACCTCTGCAACAAGGTGAAAACTGTGCTTGAATTTCTCCACCTGGAGAATTTAAGTGACACTGAGCTGTAGGAGCATCCATCCTCCTGCTGCCTTTCCCTTAGCTCCTGGGTGTGCTCTGCCCTTCCCATGGGCATTTCTGGGCCCAGGTTTTATTCAGTCATGGAGAAGAAATGAGAGCTGTGGTTCATAAATCACAGGAAATTTCATTTAAAGTGGAACTAATAAATTGAGAGAAGAGAGATGGGGAAAAGAAGGATTTTCATGTCTCAGGTTCACCCACTCTCCTAAAATCTGATGAAAGAAAGCAAATTTGGAGACATTAAGTCAGTTATAAGGTTTGACAGGGTTGTATACATTTAAATGAGACTCCCAGTGGAATGGGTTGATCCCCTTTGGTCATGGTTTGTTCCTGCTCCCAGCCAGGGGCCAAGTGCTCTCCCAGGCAGAGGGGTCTCAAGTCTGGCATGGCTTGTGCACGAAAGAGCCCAAAGGAAAAGGCAAGGCTGCTGAAGGAAAGCTGGATGCAAATTGGATCTGAGATACAGAGAGCTTGAAATTAAATATGAATTCAACAATAGAAAAAGTTGCCAGAGATATTTAGGATTTGTATATGTACATTACATATATATACACACAGAGCATATATAAAGACCAACAAATCCTATCTGTGTGCAATGCGGGCAAGATGTTGCTATAGTAATCTTAATTTTACATTCCTTACATTAACAAGAAGATTGCAAGTTGTTTGGCACCCAGACTGTCTTTTTGTTATAGCATGTGCTGCATTTAACCCAGTGGGACTCTGTTCTTTGCCTCTTGGAGCTGTGCAAATAGAAATAACTACTAACAGCAATGTCATCATCACTACAGAGCAGCCTTGGGTCCAGTTTCCTTTTTTAAAAAGAAGGGAAAAAGAAAAAAAGAGGCAGACAGATAAAGAAACAGCCTGTGCATGTTCGTATTGAGTTTAGACTTGGACATGGACATGTTCTCAAGGACAGATAGGGACCCAGGGAGATGCATTGGGAGCTGCAGGGGGAACAGGAGAGCCCTGGATAGGAAGGAGTGAGGAGGGGCAGAAGGAGCAGTGTCTGATTCAGATTTCATGTGACACCAGCTGTAAATCAGAAGCAACTCCATCAAAGCCAGGAAAGGCACAGGGGTACCAAAAAGGTTAGAAAGCAAAGTGAGGCACCTGTGCTGCAAACACGCTGCCCGTGCTGAGGTGGGAAGGTTTCTCCAAAACCTGGTGTGTGCCAGCACAGGACAGGGGCTCTCTGCCAACACTGAGGATCTCTGCCTGTAAGGGGGGAACTAAAAATAAAAACTTGATCACCTCTCCCAAAACCACCTGCCTTTCTGCAAGAAGCCCTGCTGGTTGGAGGGTGGTAAGGGGCACCCGGTAGGAATGGGGCTGCACCCCCACCAGCTCCACACAGCCACATGGCCAGCCAGCAGCACAGCCAGGCTGAGAACTCGCATCCACCAGCCACAAGACATCTTTCAGCACCAATGAGGCCATATTCAGGGCTCTCTGTCACCCTGGAAGGAGCTGAATGACTTTACCGTGGTGAGTCTCCAGCAGAAAGAGCCCAGAAGCCGTACCTACCGCCAAAATGGGAACATCCTTTCCTCATCTCCCTCAAAGAGCAAAAGCAGGTGGTGCGTCGAGGTCACCCCTCAATGGCTCTACCCACAGCAGCTAACACCTACCAGGGCCCCCTTCCTGACAGGGGCTGGGGGCTGCACAAGGGGCTACAGCCTCCTAAAGCCAGGGACCTGAGCACTCCCAGGAAAGAGGACAGGCAGCACTCTGCCACCCTAGGTTTGTTGGAGCATCAGGTGGCAACAGACCCAGGGAGGTGTGAGGCTGGGGATCCATGCAATCCATAGGCACATCCCATGCTCTGCAGAGACAAGCGCTGCCTTCGAACATCCTCATCTGACATCGGCTCCCAGGAGCATTTGTTTTCTCCAGATTGATGGTGTTTACAACTCCAGGCATCTTCTCAGTCATCTGTGATCTCTGGCCGAGAGCGGGTCTCTTTGGGACATTGAGTGACAAGTATTGTTACAGTGCCAAGGAGATGGGACTCTCAACTGCCTGTGGCAGGCAGATCACTGTGAAATCATGATTTATCTGGAGTTGGATTAAATTATGTCTCCCTTTCCCGCCTGCCCTGGCAGTGGCTGCATACAGGTGTGCTGTATTTCTTCCTCTAAACAGGAGAATGCAGGGTCATTTACCAAGAGCTAGAGATCAGAAGGTGCCCAAATGTAAACTCCAGGACAAAGCTCATCTGAGCGTATTTGAGTGAGGGAGCTGACAAGTGACAAACAGCCATAGCTGAGTTCGCTCTATTTTGGCTTACGCCATTGCTTGGGGAAACACAGGAAGGGAAAACAGGTGAATTATTGTCACCTCCAGACTTAAACAAATGGAGGCTTCAAACAAAATTGCATTGCTTAGACGTTCAGAGGGGGAAATATTTACCTCGCATGCAGAAATAAATGTTAGAGTTTATGAGTCACATAAAGCCTTTTATGCTGAAAATCCCTTCTGGATGAGGATGGGGATATTTCTCATTGTGGTCTTGATCCTTCCAATTTATTTGTGGAGCCAAAGGATCAGTGAGGGCCTTATGCTCCAGAAGATCAGGCAATGGGAAAAGTTCTTCTGGTGGGGGCTGGATGCCCACCTGTGCCTCCCCAGGCAGCCCCCACCACCCCTGGCAGGAGAGGCTCCAGCTGCCTCTTTGCACCAAGGGTTTAGGCGGCAATAACAGGGTGTGCCACATGACTGCTCCCCAGAGCCAGGAGATGAAATGGGGCTCCTTCAACACTCCCTGTTCAGAAGGAAATCCAGGCTCTGGGGGTGCATGGGGAGCAGGGCAAGGTGGAGTACAGGGACAGGCAGTATAGGCAGGAGGGCGCTCGCTCTCTCTTCCTGCAGCACTGAGCACCCACCTTGCCAGGACACAGGATCCCAAACAATGGCATCCACTCCCCTCCCCTCAGCACATCAGAGATGTGTGTGCACCAATGCATGCATTAATGGATGAGCCAAAGAGGGGTGACCCCAAACTCTGGGTACACTATGCCCTACTTGATGGCATAGGAGAAAGACAGCAGCAAATCCTGGGAGGGGGCAAAGGCAGGAAAAACTCACTCATGTGCAAGGAGTTTGGGTCCCAGGGCAATTGGCAGTGAACTCAGGCAGCACAGAATGAGCCCGCTCAGATTTCTCTGCCTTTTGGAAAAGACATTCCTACCACAGGAGCCTCAGGCCTTATGGAAAACCATTTCCTTCATTGCTGATGATTTATTTGGGAAGAAGCCTCATTTTTCACTGATCATATTAGAAGCACAGAATGGATTACAGCATGGAGTAACCTTGATAGCTGAGAAATTCAGTGTATGCAAATGTGAGCCTTAAACGGCTCTTTCTGTGAAAGATTGCCTGTAGCAGGGATGCCTTTGAGATGTGGCACCAATGAATAGGCTGGCATTTAAAAGCAGAGGCTTTGCCACAAGGTACAACACAAGGTCTACTGACATCTACAAACAGCAGCTTTTCCCTGGGAGCACAACTTCCATCTCTGTTCTGCAAACCTGCTCCTTCTGCTGCAGAGCCCCATGCCCTTTGGGATGCCCAGCACACCAGCACATGCGCACCAAAAGACACTAGGCTGCTAAAAACAAACCACTAAGTCGCTTGCAGTATCCACTAGCTCCCAGGACTACCCATACTGTTCTCTTGTGGCTACACTGGAGCTCAAGAGTGGCCAAGAGGCAGCACCAAGGGCCTAGAGCTGTTTCATCCTCTCCCACCTCCTCCAGTCCATCAGAGCTCAGGCATTAGAGGGGAACAAGTGCAGGTATGAAGAAGGATGAGGTGAAACTTGCGTTTTCCCTGCACTGATGCCGCCCATTGCCTGGGTCACCTGGTGCATCCTTCCTTGGCCATCCCTTGTGGACCCAGGCTGGGCTCACCACCTCCAACCAGCACAAGGATGGGCAAGGATGCACAGGGATGCTGTGCAGTGTGTGGCAACTGCCTGAAGATGGCAAGCCAGCACTGCAGTTTATAATACATGCAAATAACCCTGCTGGAGGAAGAAGGGGGCTCCCTACAAATAGGAGGGCTATATTTTCTTGGCAGTCCATGTAATGCCAGAGCAGAATTTAAATTGTGGTGTTTATCAAACAAGTCTGAGCCTTTTTTTTTCCTTTCCTCCTCTTTGTTAAACACTGCCTGTCATGCAGAATTTTGAGCAGTACTCCTGGTACTGCACCAGTCCTCAAGTCCAAATGCAAAGTCTGAGGAAGAAATTGCAATGTATCCTTTGGCACCAGGGAGCCATAGAGCTAGTGTGTGCATGCAATAATTTATCCTAAGCCTTCTAGTGGCATTTTATGTCTTTTTGCTGTAGTGCTATTACAGCTTTGATTACTCCATTTTTATGTTTGTCAGCACAGCATATGGGCAAGATAATTTGTATTCAAAGTATTAAACTGGTAATGTAAATTATTAAAGACCCAATTCATAAACGCATTACACACCATATGCAGATTCCTTCCCCTGAACTCTCCCCTCCTCCTCCTCCCCATTTTGCAGACCTGACTTCACACAGTTGGAGCAGGAGTGGGACCACTGCCAGCTCCCACCCCATGGGCACTAGGTTTGTCCAAGTGGATATCAGACGAAGATCCAACCTCTTCCTTTTCCTGCTGCTCCCTGAACAATTCATTCATCCCCAGGTGCCTCTTGCCCATCAGCACATCTCAGTTTGGCATTTCCAAAGACATGATTAGAGTGCTTCCCATTTTTACCCCAACCCCCATTTGCAGCAGAGCACCCTCCAAAGTATGTACATCTCCCAGTGCAGCCATTGGAGGGGGCGCAGGAGAAGACAACCCTGTGGCAGCACCACCTCATTGCCCATCACTAGCTGATGCACACAGGATGATGGCAACTTGTCTCTGGTTTGGCAGCGGGGGCAGCCGTGCCTGTGGGCAACCACCCAGCCCCGTGGGCAACAGGTCACTTCTCCCCATGCTCAGCCCAGGGGATTCAAGCAGGAACTCCACAGGGCTGGGGATGCTGATCCCAAAACACACTGATCCCACAGGGAAATTGGGCTGTTCAGCTGTAGCCCCTCCAATAACGGGCAGCTCCTTTCAATAGCTGTTTACCAGACCATACACAGCATCATTGTGTTGAGCAGATGCCGTCTTCTGTTTTTCTCATTACCAAGATTTACTGTCTTATAAGCTTATTATTGACCGAGGCTTTAGGCTTCCTTCAGGGCTGAGGCCGAGGGGAATGCAAACTCCCAGCAGCTCCTGTTTGCAGGAGCATCGCCTTCAGAAGCTGGGGAGCTGACCCAAGGCTCAGGGCTGCCTCCCCCAAACCTGGACCTGCCTACCTTGCAGCAAAGGCTTTGGCAGCCCAGAAGGGTAGGAGGGAGCTCCAGGGTGTCCTGTCTCTGCCATGGAGGCTCCCAAACCCCCCAGGCAGCCCTTCAGGCTCTGCCCCAGCATGGGGCGGTTCCCACGCACTGTGCTGCCAGTGCTTCTGAAAAATTACATTTAAATGGAGGGAGATTTGGGACCATGATCCACCTACTGCACTTGGTTTGCATAAAATCAGACAGGTCTCCTAATCTGGAGTCTCCCCTCCACAGCACAGAAACACCTTTCTGGCCCTGCTTTTCAGGAAAAACCTACTCTCTTTCCCATCCTGGGAAAAAAGGAGAATTTTTCAATACAGATTTCCAGCAGTTTGGCTTCCAGGGTGCCCAAGGTTGACTGCAATACTTTTCTAGACCTCCACCTCTCCAGCCAAAAAGTGCTGCTGGCACAGACCAAGAGGCAGGCTCCCTGGTATGCTGGCCCCTGCAAAGGAACTGTTTTCCCTGTGTGCTCACACACCACTCAGCACCCACAAATCACCATCAGCAGCTTCCTAAGCTCACACAGAGAAAACATAAGGCATTCAACCACATTGGGACACAGAGGCACACAAAAAGTAAAAACACTGCCAGTGCCCACTGGGACTCAGCTCTGCTCCCCTGTCAGGTCTCCCCAAACAAACAAAAAAAAAAAGCAGTTTTGCCAAAACAAAAATCCAGTAAAACGAGGCAGTGTAGCAGGAGCTGCTGGCCATCAGTGCTGCACCCACAGCCCCACAGGCCAGATTACTGTGTGTGTAGCTGACAGGTAAAAGAACAACATTCCCGACCAAAGAAAAAAACCTGGAAACAGTGCTTTCCTTCTCTCCCTAAATTTTGCACGTCTTTGACATGCCATGGGCACGTATCGCTGAGTCAGCGCTTTCAGCGGACACTGCCACACGGCTGCATCAGGCTCACTCCTCAGTCCTGCTTTAATTCCCTGGGGCACTGTGTCCAGCAGTGACAGACACATGTCCTTCAACCAGTCTTTATTAATGCCCTGCCCAGGTCCCTACTGCCCTTCTACCTGTCTCTCTTCTGCAGCAATGATTACTCTTTTGAATTAAAAATGCTCCTGCCTTTATCATCCCAAGCATGACCCAAAGCAGCACAAAGCTCTTACATCTACTTCAGGGTGATGCATTCATGTCTGGAGGTTCCCTTTTTACCTTCCCTTCAAGCACTTTGCTTTGGCTTTGCCAGAAACGAGGTAGAGTGGGAACTACACTGTTTCCCTGAACAAGGAAACTCTGGGTGCTGCCTTGCTCAGTGTGATGCTTCCCACCCATGGGCGGTTGGGATGCTGCTCCAGGAGCGGTGGGTGTTTGCTGAGAGCGCTGCAAAGCTGCAGCTGTGTACAGCTGTGTTTGGGTACATACAGCTGTGGCCAAAATTGAAGCTACCAAGGCAGGTTGTCCAGGAAGAGAGTGGAAACATGAGCAAAGCAAAGCACTGGATATGGAGGAGCAGAAAGGGAGCACATGATGAGAGGCTGGGAAAGAAATTACTTTTTGGGAAAAAACAGACCAAACCAAACCACTATTCAGCTATTTCTGTTCACAACATATTTGTAATTCCTTCTCCAATACTGTGTTTTCAGAAAGGCAGAAGCATTTTCCAATTCCTGTTTCATCAAATGAAGAAGACCCTGCTCCATGCTTGCTCTGAGGCTCAAGCCACGTCCTTGTGCCTGTGGGGGTTAGGGTGAGGGACTGGGAGCAGCAGCAGGATGGGGTGGGTGAAGCTGATCCCAGGCAGATGGTGCTCCATGGCAGATGCTGGCCGCGGCAGAAAGAGCCCTGCTCTGTAACAGTGGGCTCAACTTTGGGAGAACTGGGCTGTGCACACAGGAAGAGCTCAGAAGCCCCCAGCTGGGTTTCTTTCCTCCTCCTCCTCTCCTTTCTGTTTGGCTCTGCAGAGCTACGCCTGCCCAAAATCCCAGGGAACACTGGTCCGAGCATCCTCCACCTGTGTAACACCAGCCACAGGTTTCTCCCCAGGACCTCAGAGCAGCAGGCAGAGCTGGCGCATGCAAACAGTGTCATCAGACCCAAGCGTGTCCCTCCAGCGTCAAAGGGGGAGCTTGAACACATAGAGCTCTGCTGGGGAGGGTGGGGTCCTCCGTAAATAACAACAGAAATGGTTATTTTGGAATATACCCACGGAGAGTCACCATGATCCCAGCGCGCTGTTCATTTTCGGCGCCTATAACCCATATACTGAAGACGCAACCCAGCCCAGCAGACGAGCTAAACAGCAGGCTTCCAGATGTCCACCCGCTCGCCCATCTCAGACTCCTAATCCCCTACTTTGTCTGAGCTCTAGCTCATTTCTGATGCATTCAGATTATCCAGTGAGCATAACTGCTAGTGAACATCTGAATATTTCCCCCTCCATCTCACATTTCACCTTGGAGGAGAAGCACTCCACAGAGCCCAGGCCCTTCTTTATCAAGCCAATTAGTGCAACACAAAAGCAGTGAATAGGACCAGGCAAAGCTCAATGGCCTGTAAAATCCCCAATATTTCCAGACGGGCTGAGGCCAAATATGACTGTTTTTTAAAAAAAAAAGGAAAAGCCAAGGGTGAGTAACCACAGTGCTGGCCTTTCCAACCACATTAAATAGAAAACCCAGCAAATCCGTCCAATATACAAGGCAGTTCATGGATCATAAAGGAAAGTTTACAAACAGAGAGGCTATAATTCCTTCTATAACATTGGAGGACCCAAGTTTGCGAGGAACAAAAGGAAATGATTAACAGGGGAAATATGCATGGTACAAAAAAGACTTTTTAGTCCAAAAAGGGATGTCCATATTTAGAAACACTTGATTCCTGTTGTCAGGGCCCTGCTTTTCCTGAATGTGTTTCTCCCCCGTGAAAGAAAGAAGTCACAAAGAGAGGTTTTGCGCAGCCATGTCACATGCACATAGGGCACCGCTGATTTTCCTCCAGGATTAAGGGAAAAAATGCAAAGATTCTAGAGCAAGCAAAAAAATAAATAAAAATAATCATGTCCATATTTTAGGATATGGCTTCTAGCAAACTGGCATCTCCTCTGGCAGGACCCCCTTCCACCACAGGCACCCTGAGCCCTTGTCAGGGTGGGCTGTCCCCATAGGACCCTCCACATAGGGCTGTCCAAGCACCCGTGGCAAGAGGGTGTGGATCTTGCTCCCCTGGAGCTGTGGGGTCAGAGGCAATCCCATTCCAGATCATGGAAATCTGAAGCTCTGCTCTGGGAGAGCCTATCACTGCACAGCTCTGCCACCTGCTCTGGCACAGCCCCACCAAGCAAGCCTGGCCTGGAAGGGGGTAAATGGGGAAGAGAACCTAATGGAGTGCCTCTGATGGCAGGAACCTCATGTTAGGCAGGATGAGAATATATACGAAGGTGCTTTCCACCCACACATTAACTAACAGCTTATCTCACCCACTGCAGTCTATTCCCCACCACAAGAAAGTGTGCCCAGCCCAGCTGTACCCAACAGAGCCACGGCACAGCCTAATGTGTTTCATTGGCCATAACCACCTCCATGAGAAACCCAAGCACAAGCAGCAGCAAAGATTTCTGAGACTCCGCGTTCCTTTCCATCTATACTCATTGCTGAACCTTCTCTCACAGGGCCGGCTGTGAAATACAGCACCATATGGTCCCCGACACAGAGAGAGACCCTGCGGGCTGGATGCCGTCTGCTCCAGACCTGGAGACCCGCATCCCTCAGCTGCCTCCTGCTCCCACTTCCCACCTCCATCACAACTGATCAGCCCTACATGCGCCGCCTGGTCCAGCACACTCCCAGCCAGCAGCAGCTCCTGCATCCCCATAACCTCCACCCTCACCCTGCTGCTGCTGTGAGCACAAAAATCTCAGGAGAATAGCACCAGTGGGTGTCTGAGCTGGCACAGAGCAACAGCCCACAACAGCTGAAGATCTTTCCTAAAGCATCTGACTACTGGGAAAACACAGGCCAGTCTGCTTCCAAAACTTAGGTGTAAATTATACCACTTCAAATAAGCTGTTGAGTCAGATGTGCTGACCACAGCTGCTGTGCTGGACTGAGGGAGTGCTGGGCAGGGAACAGAAGGAGCAGAAGAAACAAAACAGGTGAAGAAGAGAATCTTTAAAAGCCAAGAGATCTGTGAAGCAGCACCTGGAAATACGTGAGAGGGGGAACACTTATTTGGAGGGTCTTTCCACTTCACATTTGGAAAGACCAGTGTGAGCTGGCTTTTTGTCACCTTCCAGTAAATGAGGAACATCAAGGAGGATCTTCCCTGGGTCTGCAGGAGTATTTCTTGGTGCTTCTCACAGATAAATATCATAGTCATTGAATGGTTTGGGTTGGAAAAGACCTTAAAGACCATCTAGCTCCACTCCCCAGCATAAACAGGGATGCTGCCCACTAGACCAGGTTGCTCAGGGTCCCATCCAACTCAGCCTTGAAAACTTCCAGGGATGGGGCAACCACAACTTCTCTATGCAACCTGTGCCAGTGCCTCACCGCCCTCACTGTAAAGAATTTGTTCCTAACATCTAATCTAAATCTACTCTCTTTTGTTTAAAACTATTTCCACTTGTCCTACCACCGTCTGCTCATAAAAAGTCACTCTCCCACTCTTATATAAGCTTCCTTTAAGTACTGGTAAAGGAAAAGGCAAAGGCCTGTCAGGGAAATGCCTTCATGTTCTCCCCAGGCAGAATGCTAAAAGGGGAGAGCCATATCTGCCCCCTCTTAGCAGAGATGCACGGGAACAGTAGAAAACAAATCCAAGTCCTCCTGTGTTCTAAACCACCAAAAGCCTTTTGCAAGGTTCAAAATACCTGGTGTAGCTGATTTTTTTTGGTAGACAACTCTAGTAGGAATCACCAATGATTGGAACACAAGTGACTGCAAGGAGGGAGAGATCTTTAATTAAACAGCTTAATGCTAACTGATCTAGTGGAAGGTGTGCTTGCCCATGGCAGAGGGATTGGACCAAGACGATCTTTAAGGTCCCTTTCAACCCATACCATTCGATGATTCTATGATTCCATGCGGTCAAGTTTTATTCCACTTTCAGACAAGTCCTTCAAAGAAAGAGTTCCCTTTAAGACCTTTACTGACACCTTGATCTTTGAGCTTGGTTTGAAAAACCTCTGAGCAGCTTACAAAAATAAAGTTACTATATGAAGCAACAAAATAATGCAACAGAAGACCCAGTGCATGTTTCCTTCTGCTCTCCCTGCTGCTGGGGAGAAACCCTGGCTATGATCTGCAAGTAGCAATGCCTTAAACAACTGCAGAAGCCAAACCCAGAGAAGATCCCTAGTCTGAGCTCTAAAGCTAAAGGGAACAAAACTTGACCAACATACTTTGTATGAAAACTGGAGACCAAATTGTCCCTGCTTACACCTTTCTCGAAGTTGCAGGACTGTGAATTACTGCTGCTACATCGCAGGTAACACACAGTAAAAGAGCAATCACACAGTCATTAGCAGCAGACAAGAGGCATTTGTTTCAAGCAATCCCTCAAACCACTTCATCCTGCTATGGGTATTAATTTTCTAAACTAAATAAAGCAAATTTTAAGCTTCACAAAGAAGCAGTTAAAAACACTTACAAGCAATAAGCTCTTACAACAACAAAGCCAGGCCATGTTTGATTAATACTTTTTAAAAGAGCATTTTTCTGACTTGAAATACTTCAAGGAGCTTTACAAGAGGGAGAGCTGGGAAGAAAAAACAACTGTATCACTCCCAACATCCTACCTGCATATCTCCTTACATAGACTTGGCTACACCAACACGTGACACCCGTTCAAGAGGAGCTGCTCCAGGTCCTCGGGTGTCTTGGCAGGGAGCACCCAGCCAGAATCAAGATGAGGTGGCAGGTATGGGGGCAGAGCAGCAGCACTCCACACTCATAGGCTCAAATGTCAAATACAAACACCCAGCTCCATAGCAAGGCTTAGTTCCCAGCTGTGGTTTTCCTGACTGCTGGACTCAGCCAGGGACATGAAGTCAACCATGTCTAGGGACATAGTTACAGCCCTTTACCAGCTAATGCATTTTCATCTCAACAATAAAAAGATTTGCTTTTATCCATCCCAGCCTCCAAAGGTCTCAGCCTTACCACAGCACTAGCTTGATGTTCCACACAACATTCAGGCTCCCCACTCCTGGGAAGGTCACCTGCCATCCTTGCTCCAGCTTTGCATAAAGACTAACCCTGATTTAGCCACTTCACAGGTGTTTCTGTGAGGCCATGCCACATCCAGGAACAAGAGAAGGAGGTACTCACCACCCAGGATACATAGCTGTCTGCTCCAGCAGGGCTGTGCTGCTTCCTCCTGCCTAATTCAGGGATCCAGGTGCAGGGCATTCAAGGAAGAGCTCTTAGCAACAGACTCCAATCAAGAGCATTAGCACAGGCAAGGAGCTCCCCCACCCCATCCACACCACTTTAGCACGTATGGATCAGACCTACTGGAAGGATGAGATGTTTGCAGAACACAGATTGCCAAATGCTCCTGCCAGAGCCTAGCCTGCAGAAAAGGGATGAAGAACCTTGTAGGACATGAAACCCCCCATCAGACATGCTGGTTATTGGTTCATTCCCCACTGCAAGCTGACATACATTTAGAGAGCAACCACTTGGTAACAGGGTCTCCAGCACATTTTGTTTGCAGTGCTGCTGTGATTTGAAATTCAGTTTATTGCATTAAAATGTGGTGCAGCCCTAGCAGAAAGAACAAACATGCCACTTGTCACAGTTCCTCCCATTATCTTTTAGAGGAGAGTGAGCTCGAGTGAACATTCATAGAAGGGAGTGTGGGGCTTGAACAGCAGCATGGCCAGAAATGCAGCATCCTGCTCTCGCCCCAGTGGGGAGATCCCATCTCAGACATTTCTCCTTGTCCAAGCCTCCCAAAACCTGCAGCGCAAGAGTGCTTACTTGGGATATGTTTCTCTGCCTGTGGAACAACAGCCTGAGTGAGCAGAGGGAAAACACAAACTAGAGGCAGCTGCCAGAATTGTGCTGAAGGCTGGAAGTGAAAAGCCATTCACCTGCCACCGCCTGGGCCAGAGCCAACAGAAGCCCTCGCACCTCACTGCTGCTCCTGCAGAGTTTATTTCGAGTGAGTAAAACTACCTAAAAATCTGCTGTTCAAAAGGAGCTGCTAAGAGATGTTTCAACTCTGCCTGTATTCCCAGTCCCATCCCTGAAGCAGACTCTCACCTTCCTATGGACCTCCATTAGAGCTGCTGCTGTTTGCTGCTAATTGATTCAATACGCATTTGGACTAGGATTTTTAATTAATTACAAAAAAATTAATGCACTGTTTCCCCACAGATGCATTAGGGTACTGACATAGCAGTAAGAAACCATTCTGCAGCAGTTTTCCTTGTGACTGCTTGTGGGGACTGACCCCCACACCCACTGTGGGACTCCCCCAATGCAGTCCCTCCCCCACAAGGCTCTCTCCGGTCTACATGCTCACACCAAATATTTACCATGTCTCAAGTGAATTGTGGAATATATAGGCTACAAAGCAGCAGGAGAGCATTGCTCCTCTGCCTCCCTGGGTAGTGGTAAGACTCGTGGGCTCATTTTCAGCAGAGGCAGACTTTGGCCTGAACAGAGCAGCTCAGCAGCCGCGTTCATCCCATTGCCCTTCAGCTGGTTTGATTTCAGAGGGACTGTGAAGCATTTTGGTAGCAACTATGCTCTCAAGAGTACGTGGAATCCTGAGTGCAAATCAAACAGCACCAACCATGGGAAATGACCTGCACAACATGGGTCAATGGTGCCTCTGCCCATCTCTGCCCCACATCAGCACTATCAGACACTATCTTGAGGAAAAGCTCTCACCCCTCTGCTGCTGGTTTAGGCATCGAGGGAACATCCCACCCAGGCAAGCCATCCTCTGCCTCTCCAGCGCAGCACCATCCCACTTTTTTAACTGTGCCCCCAGTTCCCACATCCCACCTCCAGAAGGCACGGGGAACACAACACATTACATTTTTGGAAACACATGCAGTCTCACGGTCAACTCCATCAAATTCACGCAAAGAAGAGTCTCTCTTCACCCCCACCCCCCTCTCCCCAAATCTATTTTATCGTTACCCTTCTCTACATATCATGGAGTTAATAAGAGACATATTTACTCTGCTTGGCTTGGGACTAAAGTCAAACTAGAAGTTTGAGCTGTGCAGCAGCTCAAAACAGAAATGTCTGCTCTGAAACACCACAAGCATTTCAAAGCAGAGAGAAAGAGCATTTGGAGGGTGTTCTATCAAAACAAAAATGGAGCTGTGTGAAATTAAGCAGCTCCCAATATCTGAGATGACATCTCAGAACACAAAACAGTGGGGAAGGAGGAAGAAGGGGGGAAGGAAATTGTGTTATTTATATACATTCACACTATGGTATTTATCAACAGCAGAGTATTGGGGGAAGGAACATCATCACTGTATCTGCAATATCCAAATTTGAGTCCCTGGAGCCCTCCACTAGCACTGTATTGAACAGCATCCCTGAGGCATGCCGTAGTTTAGGTGTGTGCAGAGCAGCAATAGGTAGTGCACCGTAAGGTCCAAGACCTTAATCAAGCTTTGCAACTCTATAGATTTCCAATATAACGAAGACAAAGAGGTGTCAGCTCTAGTGCTCATTTGCTAATACTATCAATAGGGGCTCAGCTCACTAGCAGTTAATTCAAAGGCAAGCTCGATTTGCACAGCAGTGATCTACACTAATTCCCATATGTGGCTAAGGGGAGATTTTGCCAACTAGACAATAGAAACAGTATTAGAGCTCCTGAACTGATGCCATCGCTTCTTTTTCTCCTGCTCCACCACTTCCCCATCGTATTGCCATGTGTTGGAATCTCCAGTCGCCTTCTCCCTTGCATCAGAAGACATGTGGGAAAGGGTAGCAAATACAAAAAGTACCTATTTCTTTTCCAGATGCAGCTTTATTGAGGCTTTTAAAATGCAACTGCCCATAAAATAGGGGCAAATTTCACACTTTTCTGTGCATTAAAGATACTAAAAATTACCATAATTAAGCAATTATAAAAGTATTTCTAAGTGATCCAACTGTAACTTAGCTTTAAAAATAAAAGTTGCTACATGTTGCTGTTTCATGAAAGTTTATTAGCTTGCTCCATCCAATACCAAGTTTTGCTTTCAGATTTTAGTCCCTCTCAACATTAGATCAGACTGTTTAGCCAAGTTGTTGTGCATAAGTTACATTATGGCTGTTGAGAAGTCAGAGGAAGCCAGATGTGCTACCCAATTAGGCAACAAAGTAGTTTTACCTACATTTTAAGTAGTTGCTGCCTGTAAGCCTGGCCCTCATTAATCTGCAACTTAGCTCAAAAGCAATGGTGGCAGCAGCCCATACCCACCATTCACACCCATGAGTTAGCCCTGTCCTCTTAAAGTCAGCAGAACACAGCAGCCCACAGCTTTGACCTGCTACTAATGCAAGTATCCTCACACCCCCATCTCCTCCTCGCTGCCAAACAAACACCAACTGCTAGCTACAGCCAGCACAGGGAAGGAATTCAGGGGCAGCAAGGGGGTGCTATAGTTTTCCCAGTTCATACAGTTTCCATGCTAAGTTAAAAACAAGGTTAGAGTCACCAGTTAGAGACCCAGGTATTAGCTTTCTCTTCCAAGGGCTGCAAAACAACCCCAGCTCAGATTTGGAAAGAAGGCCAGACTTCAATACAGCCAACTGGTTACCAAAGGGGAAAGAGACCTGTGTCGCTCCCCCAACCCAACTCACAGCACCCAACTCCTACTGAAACTTGCATCATCAGAGAAAGGACACAGACTAAGTACCTGCGCCATGCTCCTACTTCAGCAGGGAGTTAGACTAGGCGCCTGGCTCCTGCCACGAATCAAGAGGCTAGAAAAAACCACAAGTCTGAAACAGTTTAACACAGGACAAAAAAGGCACATTTTAATATGTACAGCAATGCATTTGGGCTATAAATTTACCCAACACAACTGAAAAAAATCCAAACTATGCTTTTATACTTATTCCATGGTGTCAGCCTCATTCCTAGCCACCTACCTTTCTCTGCATCTCTGAATGCTGCTATATACACACACAAACAAACAATTACGTCATGAATGTTCATTTAGGCTCCCAAGTTCAAGTAATAAAGTTCAAACTTGCATAGCATCTTATGCCACTCAGCCATAAAACAGTTACGATTGCATATTAGCTGGAGCAGCCATCTCTTTCAATTCAGCCAGTTTTGGCTGGCCACCATTTTTTTTTTTAAAGTTTTTTTTTTTTAATCCTTGAGTCAGAATGTTTCCTAAGTCACCAGCCCTGAGGGATGCCACAGACTTCAAAATGAACCTCTTGCTGTTGTTAAGATCCTTTTAAACCAGAAATTTAGAGTGTTGTCAAGAACAGTTTTAAAAATGTAATACTGTTTATTTTGCTTCAAAAACATTTCAGCATTCTAAACATACAAAAAAAACAGAATGTTGCAAATTCGTTTAAGTACAGAGTGTTTTTGAACTTCAGTTGCTGCACTGGCTCTTCACTTAGTTGACAATGAAGAGATGTCTACAGTTTCAGTTTAAAAACTACCGCACTTAACTAAAAAAATCCATACACTTCTCATGCCAGCTGAACCCCCTTCCACAACTAAGAATGGCAGCAGAATGCTATTTCACTATATACAGAAAGACAACTTTAAGCTAAATGGACGCCCACTGTAGTGTAAATAGATCTACCCTCACAGTGCATGCTTTGGGCCATGGCACCCCAGGGAACGTACAGCCTTTCCAAGTAATCACTGCTCCTCTAAGGCATCATAACTCTAAGCATGTACCACAAGAATCTGTCTAGTTTTTACAAACTATAGATATGTACAGTTTATAACCCAGGATTTTCTAGCCAATAACCATATAGTAACACCACCTTACAAATTAAAAAAATGCTTGAAACATTTTTAAATGCTTTGTTACACCAACAGCAAAGTGCACAGAGTTAGGAGAACACTAGAGCGCCTTTTCATTTTAAAAATGTTTGGAAATATGTACAACTTTGATACAGTTTCAGGGTGCTCACTACACCCATGGCCACTTCATGTAAACCAGTTACAATTTCTAGAGCACTTTTAGAAACTACAACGCGATCGGAATCCAAATTTTTTTTAATTAAGCCTAATAAGGGCAAGAGACACCATCTCAAATAAGAGGTGCTTCATTTATGGTGTTTCCCCTACTCTATGGTATTCACATGGAGACAAGTATTGTACAGTTTTATTCATCATCATCATCTTCATCCTCCTCTTCTTCATCCTCCTCCTCCTCTTCGTCTTCTTCCTCTACCTTTTTCCGAGCAGCTTTGGTTGCTGCTCCCTTTGCGCCATCAAACTTTCCTTTAGACTTGTAGTCTGCAACATCCTGCAAAGTCAAGGGGATGTCTTAATTTGCTCTAAGCAGCAAACACACACAGCATTTGTACAGCAGCAGGCGTTCATGTAAAGGGACAGGCCGCCCACGGCCGCACCCCAGAGGGGACAGACACCACTAGAGTACACAGGTATGCAGACACCTCAGCGTGCTCAACTGCCCACAGATCACAGAGGCCTCAAACCCAGTGTTCAGTGTTAATTCTCTGAAGAGCAGAAGAGAACCCAGCCTCGCTCAAAAGCTTCTTGGTAACAGGACAAAGCTCCTCCAACAGCACAGCAAAGCAACACAAGCAGCCACTGCTGCGCATGGCTAGGGAAAGCTCTCCCTCCTCGCTAGAATCCACCTGTGGCTCTCTATCCTGCTCTGTCCCAACCTACGCACAGCTCGGCTGCACAGCGGCAGGACAGGACTGCGAGCTGGAGCTGCTCCCTATCCTGGGGCCACCTGAGCTGAGTCTGTTCTACAGAAATACATCGATGCAAGAGCCGGTACAGAGGAGGCACAAGTGACAGCTAGCCTTACCTTTTCGTACTTCTCCTTCAGTTTAGCTGCCTTATTATTGTAAGGCTGCTTTTCACCATCACTGAGGTTGTTCCACATTTCGCCCAGTTTCTTCGCTACATCTCCAATGGATATACCAGGGTTTGTGGACTTGATCTTGGGGCGGAACTCCGAACAGAAGAGGAAGAAGCCAGACCTTGGGAAGAAACACCAGAGGACAGTCAGCATTGCAGCAGCACACCCAGAGAGCACCCCCTTCCCTCATCCCTCACCTACTACATTTGCACATACACTCATACACTGCATAGAAACAAGATTTTTACTTATAAAATAAAGCAAACTCAATCGTATTTTGATTTTACTGAGGCCCAGACCCGCAGCCTTCACCCAATGCTCTTTTAAATCCCTCCAACCCGATTTCATCTTCGATACAGAAGCAGCCAGTCATTTCCATGTCTTCCAAGTATTGACAACTCCTGTTAGTGCTCTACATGCTCAAGATTACAAGCTGCCTAGGTTTACAAGACAGTATCACTACCAACCCTGCTATACCAACACTATATCCCCCATCTAACTCCCTTCATGGAAATTTGTGTTACATGAAGGGTATGAAAATGAACCAAAATACTTGTGATTTAATGCCTCAAAGTTACTTACGGTGGTCGTTTTGGGGCATTGGGGTCCTTCTTCTTCTTGCCACCCTTAGCTGGTCCATAGTCCTTCATTTCTCTATCATATCGTACCTTATCAGCCTTTGCCATTTCATCAAATTTAGCCTTCTCCTTGCTCGACATGGTCTAAAAAAACCAAAAAACGAGACACCAAGCCTGTGATTACCCAACTGTTCAATAGCTGGCAAACTTTATGTAAACAAGCCAACACACACACCGACTCGATACCGCGTTTCAGAATTTGTTTGTTTTCTAACTGGACCACCTTGGGGACGAAGGTCCTGTACCAGGAGCCACAGCTACAACTGGCATACACAGCAACCAGGAAGCAACGGAAATGGGACAAGCACAACCCGAGACCTCCTTGAGACACAGGCCTGGAAGGACGTAGCTGTTAAAGGGCATTGCTTGGGAACAGGAAAAAATGGAAGCACCTAAATGGACAAATACACTAGACTGAAACCTACGCGATTGCTACAGGAGTCAGCAGCGCCCGATCGATGGCTGGGACACCTTGCCAAGAATGGCACAAAGACCAAAACAGCACCGGCTCCCTTTATGTTCAGACACACGTGTGTCATCCTAGCAGGTACTATAAGAAGTTATCCCTTCAGGAAGTCACAAATTAAGGTACCTTCCACCTCTCCGAGCACTTCTTGGAAAACTCTGCAAAGTTGACTGGAACCTCTGGGTTCTTTTTCTTATGTTCCTCACGGCACGTCTGCACAAAGAAGGCATAGGCAGACATCTTGCCCTTGGGCTTCTTCGGATCACCTTTAGCCATCTTGACTCTGGAAGAAAGAGGAGAAAAAAACCCAAGTGAATGATGTATGAATGAATGCATACACCTATGTATGTGTACATATATGGTGTGCATATACCTATACATACACACACCACTATCCCCTGACATGATGTCACATCAGTAACACATGCCTTTCTTCCCCCTGACATGTCTTACCATCCCCAATAGAGAGACTTAAATTATTCTTCCTTGACACTTGGGTTGCAGAGGAGCCACGAGAAACCAGTCACTTGATTTAAGTTTTACATTAATACATATTTACATCATGTCCAAACATTGGAGACAGCCTATTAAATATACATAGTTCTGCCTAATAAGTGTTATATATGAACTAATATAAAATATTTGTTTTACTTGGCTAGCATAGAGGAGCTGGAGGGGCACACACAGTGCCAGGCTGTGACTTATCCCTTCAGTAGCTGGAGCTCACGTTAGCAGCCGCTGCCCAGCTAGGAACGCAGGACAGATTACTTGCCCCGTAACAGTAAAATAATCTCATATACACAGAAAGTGGCGCAAATTAAGGCTGACTAACCACAATAGCACCCGTGGAGCCCTACGAGGTGAGCACCGCTTGCTCTTGCTCCACCAAGTGACACACGTTCGAGGCATAGCGGTCAGCGCAAAGATGCAATCCGCAAGTCACCGAGAGGATGGTGCTAACTTTTGGGCTCTATTTCCTTCACTGCTCCCGTATTAATTTTTCCTCCCTTAATTAAAAAAAACAGTCATAAACCTGCAACAGCATTTCCCATTTACATCTTCTGGGGCGTTTGAAAATTTAATTTTTATTAGCGCGACGTAGATATTTAATTGCTCCCATTAACGCCCAGGTGCGGCAGAAGCAGCAGAGCCGCCGGGCCGGGCCGGGCT
>NW_008662644.1:0-309 GCF_000695815.1 Acanthisitta chloris
AGCCAGGGACACCGGTCAGCTCCGGCAGCACTGCGGGGATCCTGCCTGTGCCGAGACATGAGACCTGCTGGAAACCCCCACTGATGATTTCTTGGCCAGTTACTCAGTTCATAGCCCATTTAACATGCTCACTGTGGATCTAGTGTGATGCTTTTTTTTCCCCAATATCTGAACAAGACGAAACGACATGTGAAATTCCTTCCCGCTACAGAGCAGCCTCTTGCAGCCAAATGGCTGCTTGCAATGAGGAGAGAAACCACAGTGGTCCAACGAGACCTCCAGCCAACATGAACTACGTTTGCACTCTTT
>NW_008662644.1:349-12348 GCF_000695815.1 Acanthisitta chloris
CTTTTCCAAGGCTGAGCACTGCGTTAGAGCTCTCCCAATCCTGCAGATCCTGGCTGCTGCTCCAGCCAGCCCTGAAAGGACCCCTGGGTGTGAATTATCCAGGCTTAAAGATTTTTAAAATATCTTCTCTAGCAGCTGTTGTCTCACATCCTCCTTTCCTAATGGCCTGGAAAGCATTTTCCTTATCCCTCATCCAGCAATCTCTATCTACTTCTTTGCTCTCCTTCCTAACAGGTTTGGAATCTCCACACAGTTCTTTGCCTTTGGTTCCCACCAGCCCATAAAGTCCTTTTTTTATTACCCAGAGCCTTATCGAACCTGGATAATCCTCTGCTGTCTTTGGCATCCTTTTTGGCTTTCCATACCTTGCTGCTATCGGGTGCTGTCTGGTCCCTCCATGACACATCCCATGTCTATTTTCCCATCCCCACTGCAGTCTCCAGGCAGGAGGACCTTCAGCTGGAGCCAATTTCCTGTGTTTTCTTGACCACTCCATAAACCCTGCTCAAAGCTATCCCTGTCCCCACACACATTCCTCTGTCTAGGCCTTTCCTCCCCAGGGCAGCTGCTGAGACAAGGGCTCTCCTGCATCACCCAGTGCACGCACCAGTGAGTGGTCCTGCCCATCACCTCTCCTCTGGGTTCTTGTCCTCCAGCCAACAGACCAGCACTGAGGCCAGCGAGTATCACCTCCCAGCATGGGAGCAGCAGCTGAGATTCACACCATTCCAGCACACCAAGAGCCTCTATCCCTCCTCTCCATCCTGCTGACCAGACCAACCCCATGGTGCCCCAGAGCCAGGCTGGCTGCCCTCCTGGCCAGTATCCCCTGGTCCCCATGGCTCCCCCGGCACGCAGCCCGTGGGCGCAGCTGACACAAGACGCCTGGCGCTGCGGAGGGCTGGCACACAGCCATGGGCAAGTCGGACTCCAGGCAGCAAATCCCAGTCTCTCTGGCGCAGCACGGCACGGCGGGGGCTCAGTCCCAGCATGTGAGGCCCCACTTATCTGCTCTGGGCGGTTTTCCCAGGGTGGGAGAAGCTGATGGGAAGGCGATGGTTTCCTGCTGCAGAGATGGAGTTTGTGCTGTGGGCAGATGAAGGAGGTGACGGCATGACAGCCCCCAGTGTGCTGTCCCAGCAGGGATGGTGATGGCATGCCCTGCTGCATCCAGGCCAGCCTGACCTCCCCTCTCTCCAGCACCAGTCCCATGGGGACGGGCAGATGGAAATGAGCAATGTCTGGCTGACATCAGCACATCACCCTGATGCCACCTGTGAGGTTGCAGAAGACCATTAGAAGCCTCCAGGACCCTCTGTATGGCAGGGGGAAGCAGGACAGAGCTGGCTCATTGCCTCAATGTGCCCAGCCAGTCCCATGGACTCCTTGGCACTGAGAGGCAGGAGCCAAGCTGCTGTTTGCCCCAGCAGTGAGCACCATGGTGGGGACCACAACAGTAAGGGAAGGTCCAGGCCCATACTGAGGGGCCAGGGATGCTCCTCCTGGGGCGAGGCCGCTGGACTTTGTCCCCTCTGTGTTCCCGGGGTCGGTGATGCTGTGCAGCCATGCAGTTAGCTGTTTTCAGCGTGGTGTGTCAGCTGGGGTCATTTCCTCCCCGGGTGACTCAGCGGGCCGAGGACGCCTGTTTGCACCCGTGCCATGGCAACCCGCCACCACAGCCGGCCCCGCCGTGCGCGGCTGTTGCCAGAGATGACATTGCCTCATGCCGATTGTATGCGATAACGGCCATCTCTGCCCTCTCCTGCAGCACCAAGGCTTCCTGATGTCACCTCAGCCCAGCCTTGCCCAGCCTTGCCAAGGGGAAGGTGTAAGCTCTCCTCCTGGGAAAACAGCTCCTTTGCTTTTTTATCCTTATTTCTTTTTTAATGTTTTTATCCCCATGAAGGCGCAGGCGGGAGCCAGACTGTCTCCCAGCCAGGCCCTTGGGCCAGGCATCAGTGCTTCCCACGCTCCACCGCCAGCTCGGGCAGCCAGAGCTCCTCACTCCTCTCCCCTCTCCTCCCTGCAGTGTGGTGGCTGCTGAGGAGCCATCAGAGCAGAGCACAGCTTCCCTCCCTGCCTGCTCCAGGGAGGCTTTGGGTGGCCGGAGCATTTCACACCCTGAGCAGGTCAGGCACGCTGCACCACCTCCTTTTGCAAACACTTCCAGCTCCTTCCCCACACTCTCCCAGCTCTTTTATACACACTCTCTCTCCTCTCTCACTGGGACAACAGATTAACCAGAGTGGGAAAAGACATGGCCTGGCAGCAGGGCCAACATGATGCTGTCAGGAAGAAGCTGAGCAGCACAGGGGCTGTGAACATATGCTGCTGTGGGGTGATGCTCAGCCCCACACTGCATGGCAAGGGTCAGGGATCACAGCTCCCACTGAGCACAGAGCAGCCCCAACATCCGCTGCTGATGCTCCATTGTGGGCTGGTGTTCACTGAGCAGCCCTCCCTGGCTAGAGAGAGGATGGTGCCTATCAGATTGGCCACCCTGGAGTCTCTTGTAGTTCAGCTGCCAGCACACTCAGAGCAGCCACATCAGGTCACGAATAAAGAAGCCAGGTCACGAATAGGCATCTCACTGCCAGAGAGCACTGAGCTGCCTCCTGGCATCATCCTCACCAGTGGGTGCAAGGGGTGCTGATACTGCTGGCATGGCCAGCACACATTCAGTGTGCTGAGTTGCATCATGTCACAAGTACACGACTGGGTCCCTGAGAGGGTCTGTAATAGCTTCACAGATGCTCTAGTGGAGGTTTTCTTGGACGAATAGGCATCTCACTGCCAGAGAGCACTGAGCTGCCTCCTGGCATCATCCTCACCAGTGGGTGCAAGGGGTGCTGATACTGCTGGCATGGCCAGCACACATTCAGTGTGCTGAGTTGCATCATGTCACAAGTACACGACTGGGTCCCTGAGAGGGTCTGTAATAGCTTCACAGATGCTCTAGTGGAGGTTTTCTTGGACACAGTCAGGCAGTCTGCAATGAGGCCTGTGTGTGGGCTGTAGCACCAAAATTTAAGGTCAGCTTCCAGCAGCTGGATGCTTAAGATAGGCGTTGGCGTTTCAGGCCTTCTGGTGCAGGGTCTGCACATTCAGTATGATAAGAGAATTGGGAAGGATTAGAAAGGAGATCTGAGATCTAAGCAATTCTCTGTTCTCAGGAGTTTCACCCTTTTTACTTTAATAGCCAAGTTGACGTTCCTCTGCACAGAGGGAAACTCCCTCTGACCTCCTCCCCCAGAGCCTTTGACACAAGACTCACCAAACAAAGACAGAGGCTTTGGTGGAAAGCTCTTGCACCCTTCCCTCTTGGAAACTCTCCCTGTTTCCTTGAAAACAACACAAAAGGCTTGAAAGTAAAACTCAGCTCTAAGTGCCTGATGTCAGCTTTTCTGGTTGGGCTCCTTGCTTGGTAAAGCCACCCAGGACCTGGCAAACATCTCCAGGGCTTTCCACACCCAGCTCTGCTCAAACTCTGGATCACCAGCTACGGGAATGGGGTGAGGTTGGAACAGCCTGTCCACTCCACTTCTTGCTCCTGACTAGACCTTGGTCTCCAGTACCACAGCTCATGGTCTCATTCACCTCTCATTGCACCCCTGGTCATCCCCCTTACCCAGAGTTCCTCTGCCTTCAGTATCTTCAGCTGCTTCAATATTTGCTGGGGATGTTGTTCCCCATCAGGGACAAGATTTGACCCCCACCTTGCCACCTCTGCAAAACTGTTTCCGCTGGTGAGATGGAGCTTCCCCAACCCACGGCTTTGCAGAGCTGGGACGGGAAGTCCCTGCTCACCACATAAGCTTGCAGAGCTCCTGCTGCCTGACACCAGCTGCACAGTCCCTCTTGCCACACTGGATTGGAAGGCAGATTTCTGAGGTGTTAAGAGATGAGCACACACTTTCTTGACCCAGAAGATATCAGAGCTCTTTGAGCTTAACACAAATCAGTCTTAAAAATACCCAAGGCAGTGGTGAGCTGGACACCACCCAGTGACAGACAGGCTTCATCCTCAGGAGCCCCACACAGCAAAGAGCAGGAACCCCCAGCAGCCACAGCCCCTGTACCACTTCTCCAGCCCTGTCTGCCTGTTCCAAAGGGAACACAGCTTTATTTGCAGAAACACACCACAGGGAAACAAACTGCTGCCACCCCACAGCAGATGCCTGGTCCCACCTCTGCTGCCAGGATTCCCATATCTCTGAGAGGCCAAAGCCTGTACAGATGAGACACAAAATCACCACAAAGGAAGTGCCAGAGGTGTCACATCAGTGTCCCCATCAGTGCTGGCAGGAAAGTCAGTGGTCCTGCCCATGTCTCAGTGAGGTAGCATTGAACCAGGTGCCCAGCACGTGTTAGTCCAGATGTGAGCTGCAGCCTGTGGCCACGCTGACAGGGGACAGCCCTGTCCCCAGGCTGCAGCTGCTGCTTCCCCTAAGGAGCGATGCTGAGGGCAGCACCCTGCTGTAAGGCTTCCAACCTAAGCTGTCCCCCTTGCCAACTGCAGGCACAGGGACACATCTGTCTTCTGCTTTGGATTAAGGTCTGTCCAATCTGTGCTGTAAAACAGATGCAGGTCCAGGTGACCCACACTGGCCCCTCCTGCTCACACTGTGCCACCCCTGGGGCTGAAGCAACTTCCACACCTCTTAGAGATCAGCTGAAGGGCACCCAAGCTCCCTTTCTGCCCCCTTCTCCTTTCTTCTTCTGTATAGAAAGCCACAAAGCTGGGGCGGGGAGCAGCAGCAGTTTAGTTTCTGAACCCATCCTGTTTCCTGTCCTTTGCCAAAATCTCTTCTGATTCCCTACCCAGGGCCTTGGGGCTCGCCCACACCCAGCTGCCAGAGGAACGGGTGATGTTGTTTGTTTTTTTGTCACAGTGATGAATTGTTTATAGCAACTATCACTCCACAATCCACAGACGTCACTGACCTCAGCCCAAACTTCCGAAACAATGGCAGAAAAAGCACAGCTCCTTCCTCCGGGGTCAGCAACGGTGGTGTTTCAGGCCACCAAAGCAGGAGACCTTTATGCTGAGCATCACCGTGTGGTAAATTACACAACACCTTTAGGTGTCCCAGACAGGTACCTCAGAGCTGGGGCCATGCCCTGATCCAACCTTCAATGGCAGTGATGTCCCCGTGGCTGCTGGCTGGTGACCAGGCCGGATCTGGGGGCAGCCAGCCACCTCCCCAGGCTCTGCTCTCTGCCTCAAGCTGTGGGAGAAGCAGGTAGAGCACACAGCCATCACCCCTCAGCTGCTCCCCCAGAAAGCTGGGATGTGCCCTGAGCATCCTGCCCTCACTGTCTCTCCTGCTGCAGGAGCAGCACAGCCACTGGGAGGGAAGGGACCATCCCTGCCTGTCCCAAGCTCCTGACGAGGTTCAGAGCTGTGAGCATCACAGATGAGCTGTGCTGGAAGCCACGCTGCTGCCTGTCTGTGCAGCTTATACTCCAGGCCACAGAAATTTACTGTTCAATGGAGAAAAGAGTGTGTCTGCTGACAGTCCATCTCCCTGGCGCACTGGCTGCTGCTGAGCCTCACTGCTCACCGAGGGGAGTGCCTGGCTTGGGTGCGGATTTCCTATCCAAATGCAATACAGCTGTTTCTGCTTCCTCTCCAAAGACCAAAGCAAGTTTTAAAAAATCAATTTATCATATATTTTCCTTGACCAAGGCTCCTTGCAGATGTGACCTGTGCCTGAACTGCCCAACCTCACAGCATCGAGGCTGGAGCAGGCAGAGAGTGTGACTTGTACAAGCGCAGCACTCAGAGGGGACTATCCCAACAGCAAGTCCTGGGGCTGAATGCCATCTCAGTGGGAACTCCTATTGCAGGGCAAGCAGAGAAACAGGATACTCAGGCAGATTTTGTGAATCAATATCCAAGGGCTTGTCCCCAGCTTGCTTGAAGGACCCCTGTTTTTTAACACACACCTGTGCAGCACAGGGTGAGGCAGCTGCAGGGTCAGGTTTAGCTGTGGGTGCACAGACCTGGCACAGCTCAGTTCCAACATCCCTCCACACACCCAGGACAGGGGGAGATGTCCCCAGTCACCACAACTACACCTCAAATCTACAGCAGGGACCAAAGTGAATGGCAGCCCCAGGCAGCACACTGCAAACAGCAACATACTGCAAGCAGCAGCACATTGCCTCCCAGCCCAGCTGCAGCCACTGCTCATGGAAAGGGCTGGCAGCTGAAGGGCTGGATCCCCCCAGCCTCTCCCTGTACAGCACTTGTTTTTCCATACCTCTCACTGGTTTGCTCCTCATCCCTGCTGACCTAGCCCCTTGCACTTGGAATTAGCTGCTCTTGAAGTTTTAGTGCAGGGCCCTGTTGGGAAAGACCAGGAGTCTAATCCACGGTTCCCTTTCCCAGCTGGACACACTTATGCAAATCCAGAGGGTGATGAGGCTTGTGTTATTTTTAATGCTTGAGGGAAAATACTATCTCACTGGCAGCAAAAGGCTGCTGAGATTATATCACTAGTTTGCTTTGAAGCTCAGTTGGCAGAGGAAGGCCATGTCCCAGTGCCCCAGGGGTGGGCTGGTTGCCAGCGGTGGTGCAGAGCAGGACCATGTCTCGATGGCCAGGAGCCATGGGTGCTGGCACCCCTGGGAGGCTGCTGGCAAGGGCAGTGGTGGGAGCAAGGGGGCAGGGGTCCCTACAAGCCTGGTGACAGCTGAACAGCAATATCCAGGGTTTGCCTTTGACACGGATGCCTGTGTTTGTTGCACTAACGGGGTGGGAGGCGAGGCAGCGCCAGCTGTTCCGAGTTCATCCCATTGAAACATGTCTAGTGGGTGCTGAGCCTTGTGGAGTCAAGCAAGTTTTAATTGGAAGTTTTAAGATGCTTATCAGATCAGGCTGCTTTTGACACCAAAGATTTTGACATTGGACATGTACCTCTGACCCCTGAGGGCTTTGGCCAAGTCCTAGAATAGCTGCTGTGACAGTAAAATGCAGAGCAGTCTCTAAGGAAATGCCTGCATAAACTGTAGACAAAAATATCCCAATGAGTGATGAGGTATCTCTGAATATGTAAATGGGGTGGTTCAGGTTAAGAAACCATTTTAGAAACATCTCTCAAGTTGACATCTTTGACATATTTCAGTGCTGTTCTTCCAGTGGCGCAGACACTGAAACACGAAAGAGCAAAGCTCCTGTGGGCCAGCTCTTGCTTTGTAACACCACACCACCGCTTTCCCTGCAGAGGGAGGCCGGCTCTGCCTCGGCAGGAACCTCCCAGCTCACTTGGCCTTTTTGCATGGCTGCTCAGAGTGAAAGCAGCAAATTACCATGTTCATATTTCAGTGCTGTTCTTCCAGTGGCGCAGACACTGAAACACGAAAGAGCAAAGCTCCTGTGGGCCAGCTCTTGCTTTGTAACACCACACCACCGCTTTCCCTGCAGAGGGAGGCCGGCTCTGCCTCGGCAGGAACCTCCCAGCTCACTTGGCCTTTTTGCATGGCTGCTCAGAGTGAAAGCAGCAAATTACCATGTTTTCTTGATGTGACAGTCCAGTCAGCCCCAACTGAGGGCTGCAGTGCTATCTCAGATCCAGAAGTAGAGCTGGGGGCTGCCTACATACATGACCTTCCAGCAGGCACTGCCTGAGGCTGGGACATGGCCAGGAGTCTGTAGAGTGCCACAAAGACCTCAGGTCATCAGTCTCAACCCCTCGTCCAGAAGCACTGCATGGCTCTACTATAACCCCATGACAGCCACAGGCAACAAGACGTGGCTCACAGTGGGAACCACCACACTCTAAACTTCTGCAAACATCTCTAGACAGACCCAGTGAGGCTGTAGGTCGGGTAGGACCTTCCTCCTGAAACCACAGAGACTTCAGACAAGCACCAGCACAACATCCACCACCCTTTCCCTTGGGGCATGCTCACCCTCCAGGGCTCAGGCAGCCCCTGGGATGGGCAGCCAAGGGCAGGATCCCATGCATGGCAGGAGCAGAAGCACATGAAACCATCACAGAGTGTGGGGCTCAATCCAAAGGCCACAGAGGTCCTTAAGTAAGTGGCAAGCACTTCACAACCAAGTCCCTCAGGACCCCTGTTACAGAGAGCACAGCTGCTACATGCGGTAAGCATCTTTTGGTTTATTAAAGACTGAGAATACAACTTTGGGCCCAGCCACGAGAGCTGGGTGCCAGAAGCAGAGCCAAGTTTTGGCTGGAAGGGTGTGGTCTCCTCTCCAGGTGGCCTTCAGCAATACTGGCCAAACTTCCTATCTGGCAGGACATCCCAACACCCTCACCCCAGCAGCACTCCATGGGGAACAAAGCCCCTCTTCACACCAGCCCCAGCCTTGGTTACTTATTGCTTTGAACGTGCTAGTCTAGTATAGAGTGAATTAAGAACAAAAATGCATGTCTGTTGCGGTGTGTTTGTGTTGTCTTCGGGCTGTGCTGGGAACCTTGGCCGTCAGACCTGAAGAGGGATGGAAGAGAGGAGCAGATGAGGTCAGGCTGGGCTGGGAGCACAGACATCTCAGGGACAACAGTGCTCTGGGACAGACTCTGACTTTGCCAACAGGCCACAAAGCAAAAGCCTTTGGTGCCTGCTGCAGGAGCTAAGCAGGAGCTGACAGTCAGTTGGGGTTGGTGGTGAGGAGCAGCTGGCACCCAGCAGGTTGCTCCCGAACACTGGTGCAAGGCCTGGGAGTCACAGCCAGCCCAGAAAGATGCTGTGGCACGCCTGCCTTCCCTGCCTGCCTGAGGGAGGACAGCCCCAGGCAGCCCACAGAGCTGGAGGCTGGAGGGGAGCTCCAAGGGAAGGACCAACCTGAGGTTTACTTGAACGTGTGGCTCTCAGCTCCTCCCCGGCCAAACCCTGGAAGAGATAGAGCAGGGTCAGCATCACTGCAGGATGGCAAGCACACTGAGGCTTCACCTCACCAAGACAATCCTGAGCCCCCTTCCCTTCCTTCCTCCTTGCCTCTCTCCCTCCCTCCTTCCCACAACGCCAGCCACAGCCACCCTACCTTTGGGCCCGAACAAGGCAGCATAGCAGGGGTGGTTGCAGTATGGCTTGCCATCATGCTGCAGGGAGAGAGAAAGAGCATCAGCCCTGACCACCCTTCAGCTCCATCTCTGCCCATCCCAGCCCTTGGCTGCAGGAGACAAGGACCTCCTGGGCAGCAAACCTCACCTCTGCATGGCCTCCAGATGTCAGGGTCTTGTTACACTTCTCACATCTCAAGCAGGGCCGGTGCCAGTCTTTCCCCAGAGAAGTCACCTTCTCGGCTGCCATGGAAAGGAGATGGGTTAGTTGAGGCACTGAACAGGCACAAGTCAGTTTTGGCACGTTGGCCTCCCTGTCATCAACCCTATGGAGGACATTTTTTGGCATTTTCTCAAGTCTCTCTGTCCAGGACAGAGGGAACTGTGTTTCAAACCCAAGTGCTCACTGTACACACACATTGCTGTGCAGATCCAGGCGCACGGATCCAAAACAGCAGTGCCACGCCCAGGGTGAACACTGCTGCATCCACGAGGACAGACTGACTTCTGTGCATCTTCCAAAGATCTGAGGATCTCCCTCCTTTCAGCATCAGCCTGCAAGGGGATTCATTTCTCCCCAGGAAGCTGGAGCCCAAGTGATCACTACAGTTGGCAGGGGCAAAGGGGGATGCTGATGAGGACCAGGAAGGCAAAGCCATCGCTTGTGCCCTGCCAGCATCCTGGAGGGACAACATGCTGGAGCCAGAACATGTTTATAGAGAGAGGGGGGAACACAGGGTGGCTTTTAATTGCAGCACAGCGGGGGAGGAGGGCATTTTCTGCAGACACATGTGCTCTTCATATTGGCAGCTGTAGGAATTTATTAAGTGATTAACCAGAGATGTCCACAGGAACCACATCAGAGCCAGGTCTGAGCACTCTCTCCACGCCTGCAAAAGGAAGCTGAGGAGTGGAACTGAGCCACTGTGGGCAGCACGTGCCCCAGGGTGCCCTCCGCAGCCTGAAGCACCTCTTTTTTGGAGTCCAAATATGCCCAGAATAGCTTGTGTAAGGAGCAAGCTGGCAGCTGCAGAGGTGGGAGCGGGGGCAGTTCCCAAATGTCACAAGGCAGCCCTGCTGCCATTCCCCAGTGGCACAAAAGGCCTTCTGTACCCACAGCCTGGCAGGGGCCACAGCATCCTCCCATCTGGACACCCCCAGGAGCCCAAGCCTGGCCCACAGCAAGGCTCTCCAGTCACAGGGTTTATGGAAGGAGCTTAGTCTCCTCACCTCTCACACACACTTTTGCACCAACACTTGGGCAGAAGCTCAGCTAAGGCTCACTGCAACAGGGCTCCTCTAGCATTCAGCCATGAAGGCAAGATTCCTCCAAACCCCATCCCTAGTCTTCTCAGCATCATCTCCTTTTCACCACTGCTCTCTACGGACACAATTTGGCCCAAAGCAGCCTGAGGCACACCCAAGCAGGTCTGCCAGGCTCCAAAGAGCTCCAGGGTGCCCTGGAACAAGGCTTGCTCTGCCTCCTCTGCTATTGCTCCAGATTATCTGCAGACACAGATATCAGGCGTCAAGCTTTGTCTTCCAGCAACTTTTGAACCCTACTCAGCCTCTGCATCAACAAAGACATTTCATAACAGTGCAAGGTCAAACTCCTCCTTGGTCAAACGGTCCCGTCCCAGCACCTCCGCAGCCACACCTGCAGGCACGGCAAAGCCAGCTCACTCTGAGTGGGATGGATACAAATCCACAAGGAAAAACAAACACTGACACCAGCACCTTGATAGCTCCTGGTATCAAGCCACATGGGTAAATAAGGTGCAGGAGGTAGATACGAACTGTATTGTGTCGAAACTCCATCTCAAATCCTGTCTGCAAGTGTTGAGTTCAAGATTAGGCAAAGTGATGTTCCTCAACTGCAGGAACCACATCCCCAGCAGCTCTGCAGGCAGCACCCGTGCCAGCCCTAGTGCACCTCCCCAGAGTTAGCATCACTAACGGACACAGGTGTTTGGCCAGGAGAGCAGGCCCTGTGTTTGAATCTCCAACTCTTTAGCAGAGCACAGGTAGTTGGGGCACATGCACAAGCAGAGCAGAAATAAAGCAGAGAGAGAAGTCAGTGATGACATTTGGGTCTCCGATTCCTCATCTCTAGTAAATTAAAAAGCAGAGAGTGCATGGAAGCTGTTTCCAGCAAACCCCCTCAAGTTCAGCTATATCAGCGAAGTGGGGAGGTCTGGCAGCTAGAGCCTGTTCCAGCAACTGCTGGCAGAGTCAGAAGCTCAAACCCCCCAGATACCTTCAGGCAGGACAGCAGGACCATGGCACCAGAAGGGGCAGGAGTTTTGGGGCCCCAGTTTGGAGGGAGGACATCTGCGGGAAGCCCAGCAGCAGACAGCAGCCCAACAACCAGCTCACAACTAGCCTGCAACAGCGGCTTAAAAATAACACCCCAGAGGTGTCATCCTGCTCTGCTAACCCACACAACCACACGTGGGCAACCCTCTGACCCAGGAACTTGCCCGAGGGCACGATTTGCCCTTGGGAAGGTACTTGCTCACCTGCCTGGGCTTTCAGAGCAGCAGGCTGCACCAGCTTTGGGCTCCAAAACCCGCACAGCACTTCGGGCTGTGCTGGGACAGAATCGGGGCTGAGCTCCCACGCTGAGCTCCCATCCAGCACAGCCTGCACTCTGCATCCAGGCACCTCCTTGGGTGGATCTATAGGGTCACCCACGCGGGGCACCCCCAGCGCTGGGGTGTGCAACTCTGGGGCACCCCAAGAATTTGCAGAGATGAGACGCACAACACTAAGACGCACAACACTGGGGCACCCAGAACCCACAGCCCTGCGGTCCCCGCGGGGTGAGGACAGCCGGGGAGAGGATGGGAAGCCCTTACCGAAGTAGACCTCCTTCTGGCAGCGAGGACACTTAGGCATGGTCTCGGCTCGTCTGGGCTCGGGGAGCTGCTCGCACCGGCTATGGGATGCTCCGCGCCCGTCCCGCCG
>NW_008662645.1:0-839 GCF_000695815.1 Acanthisitta chloris
CTTTCCCTCAATTAGGGGAGTGATACAAAAGTTTCCTCCTTGGAAATAGCACATAGGAACTAGGAGATGTCGCCTGGGCTAGGGTTTGCTTTTTTTCCCCTTTTCGGTCGTGACAGTGGCTGAAGCTAATCCAAACCGCTCCTTGCTTATTCATACACGTATGCACATGCATGTCCGTGCTGGCCTCGATATATCCCCCCTTCTCCCCTCAGCAGGACTGCAGATCTACCTCGGCGAGCAACAGACAGGGTAGCATAAAAGAAAAACAACGCATTGCAATGGATTGCTTACCAGTTGGGTTCTTGTTTTTCTTAAGACTCTTGCCACAAAGACACTGCAGCATATGCGATCCTTTGCTGAAAATGTTCCAAAGAAACCACATTGATTTGGGCGAAAAGCAATCCAGCAGCTTATACACCCTGAGAAAGAAGAGATCCTTGTGGTTGCATAATAATAAATTGAGACCAGTTCTCCTGAAGAGGGGCACCAGTTTTATCATAGAAAAAGCGATTATATTCCGATCTTCTCCCAGTTTTTTTTCCTCACGTGGTCTATTTCTTTGAGACTTTTCAACGGATGCTTTTTTTTCAGCCAGGCTGAACGGTTATTCCCCCCAGACCAACACCGGATTATAACCAAAAGCGCGGAGAGGAAATCAAAGAAATCCCTTTTTTCAGCACGAAGCCAAACGAAAAGTAAGGTAGCGAAATCCCAGCCGAGGCCGAAACCTCATCGGAGACACCGGCAGAACGCGGCAGAAAGATCCCCAGAGAGAAAACCATAGCCTGGTACTAGACTGCTAGGAGGATGGGTGGATCTGCAGAACAAAAGCCACGGCA
>NW_008662646.1:0-765 GCF_000695815.1 Acanthisitta chloris
CCCCTTAATGTTCTATGATTCTATGACTTATAGAACCATAGACTTGTAGGCTAAGGATGTGATTGCAAATTTCCTTCTGTTCTTGCTGGCTGACATCTCCTTAACTGGTGTTTCAGAAGAGCTTTGCATCTGAAACTTTGGTTATAAGGGACATTTCTTACAATGCATAGCTGGTGAATCAGTGCAGGAATTGGGAAAGGGAACAAAGGGAAGAAAAGGAAGAAAGGAAAAATGGTCTCAACCTGAATGACTCACTGAGCTGAATACCCTGATTCTACCTACCACCCAGGACATGGAGCAAGATGAGGCATATGTCTCCCATATGCCACTTTCCAGCTGGGCAGAAGGCATGTATAAAGAGGAACTGGGTTCAGGGAGCTAAGAGGAAGGGAGGTGACCCCACCAGACTGAAGCAGCTGGGGATACACCATGCCTCTGGGACTAGTACTCACCTAGGAGATCACTTCTTGCATGGTCCCACATTTCAGAGATTCCCCAAAACAGCATGTCCTGCACGTCTTGGGCCCTACCTAGCCCTAACAGCACCCTCAAAGGAACTCCTCCTTCTTGTATTTCTCATCATGACAGTACTGCTGCCCCTCTGCTCTGACAGCAGTAAGCAATTTACCCAGCAGGGACAAGCAGTGAGCTAAGGAGGTGATCAGGCTGAAGGAGGTAAAGGAAGGCTTGGACAGCACAGTAGGAGTATGCCAGAAATCTTTGCTAAATAAGTATCAGTATGCTGATTGATTGAAGACTTTTGAA
>NW_008662647.1:0-509 GCF_000695815.1 Acanthisitta chloris
GACACTGGGACACTGCTGGGGCAGTGACACCAGGATGTAACAGTGATGGTGATGCTGGGATGGGTCAGTGGCACTGGGACAGCCCAACAGGGACACTGAGCTGGGACAGTGACACCAGGACAAGCATCACACAGAGCTGAGAGACAGTGACACCAGGACAAGAATCACACCAAGCTGTGGCAGCCCCATGGTGACAGCAGGATGTGACAGGGACACCAGGATGTGACAGTGACACCAGGACAAGCATCACTCCAAGCTGTGAGTGACAGTGACACTGGGGCAGTTCAGCAGTGGCACCAGGATGTGACCAGTGACACCAGGATGGGCCGTGACAGCGACACTGGGACAGCCCCAGCCCAGGAGGTGGCAGTGATGTGGCACCAGGACAGCCTGACAGGGACCCCAAGCGGTGACAGGCTCACAGTGTCACCCCCACAACGAGCTGCGACTGACACCCCAAAGGTGACAGTGAGCTGTGAGGGGTCACAGTGTCACCCCACGACGAGCTG
>NW_008662648.1:0-305 GCF_000695815.1 Acanthisitta chloris
GCTGGAGGGCTCTGGAATGGCAGTGAGGACTGGGAGCCAGAGCCGCGCGTGGGATCTGGGGCTGGAGCCTGCTCTGAGCCGCCGAGCTGGTCGGCAGCAGTGTGAGATTCAAGCTGACAGCTGCTCCGAGCCCACCGCTCCCTTCCCGGCGGGATCCACACTTGGGAGGCGGGAGCAGCGTCTCATCCATCCCCCGGGAGCTGCTGGGCTGGGCGTGAAAACGCGGGGAAGCGTCAGGAGAGGAACTCCCTGCCTATTTCTGGGCTGGGGAGGGCAGTGGGAGCTGAGCTGAGCTGAGCTGAGCT
>NW_008662648.1:323-10625 GCF_000695815.1 Acanthisitta chloris
GTCAAACAAACCCCACCAAAATAATAATAAACAAAAAAAAGGAGGGACACACCTTGCTGATTTTATGAAAATGATGTGACATTATTTGAAAAAACAAGACACCCCACGGCCCCTCCGGGTCCCCTGCCCTGGTTCCAGCCCTGCTCCCTCCTCGGGGGTCAAGAGAGGATGCTCAAGGGTTGGCACCTTTGGGATGATGCTGTGGGATTGCCTCCTGGTCTGATCAGGCAGGAGAAGGGAGAGGGAACCTCTCCAAGCTCTGAGATTGCCTCGTGGTCTGATCAGACAGGAGAAGGGAGAGGGAACCTCTCCAAGCTCTGGGATTGCCTCCTGGTCTAACCAGGCATAAGGGATGGGGAACCTCTCTAAGGTCTTAGACTGCCTCCTGGTCTAACCAGGCAGGAGAAGGGAGAGGGAACCTCTCCAAACTATGGGGTTGTCTCCTGGTCCAACCAGGCAGGAGAAGGGAGGGGGAACCTCTCTAAGCTCTGGGACTGCCTCCCAGTCTAACTAAGCAGGAGAAGGGATGGGGAACCTCTCCAAACTGTGGGGTTGCCTCCTGGTCTAACTAAGCAGGAGAAGGGAGGGGGAAGCTCTCCAAACTCTAGGATTGCCTCCCAGTCTAAGCAGGAGAAGGGATGGGGAACCTCTCCAAACTGTGGGGTTGCCTCCTGGTCCAAGCAGGCAGGAGAAGGGAGGGGGAAGCTCTCCCCACCCTCCTGGGATCGCTGCTGCCATCGCTGTTTCCATCCCAGCCTGTGCCAGATGCTTCTGGTGGATCCCACCCCAGCTCTCTGCTTCCCAGTGTTTTAGGGGTTAATTCTTCCTAGTTACAGGGCAGCAAAACCCCTTTAAAGCTGCATGCACAAAGCCTGAAGCTTATCCAGGGGGATCTCGGAATATCTCTCCTTTCTCCATCCCATTCTGGGGCTGGATCTCCCTCCAGCACTTCCCTTTAAACCCCAGTGCTGGATCACTCTAGCTAATCTCCTCCAGGCTGGAGTGCCGATGAGAATTGCAGCACGTTTGCATTTGGCAGCATCTTAATCGACACCCGTTGCAATTTCCATGACAACTCCGGGAAGGTGGGCAGGAACTCCTTCCCTTTGGACACACTCAAGCTTGTGAACACCTCGTCCTGCTGCTGGGGCTGGTGGGCAGCAAAGCACCACCCTGCATTGCTTAATCCTGATGAAATGCCAGAAGGAAAAGGACTGCTTGGTTTTGTCTCCAGGATTTTGTGAGAGCTGCTGGTGGGGAGAGGGAGTTAGTGTTCATCTGCTGCTACATGCAAGAGGCTCTAATATATTCCTGATTAATCATTATTAGGAGGTTCATTAGCTGTGGCTCAGCGTGAGAACGGATTGGGAGGGGCAATGAGGCTCCAGTCACTGAACTGTCACTGGTTTAGGGGCAAATAGGTGATGGTTATCATGACATCAGGACAGTGATACTGTCTTTTCTTTCCCTGCCACTGCAATGTGGCATGAATGAAGCCTCTCCACAACCTCCTGGGTTTTCATGTGTCTGAGGAGCAGCTGAGGGAGCTGTGTGGGCTCAGCCTGGGGAAAAGGAGGCTCAGGGGAGACCTTATTGCTCTCTACAACTCCCTGCCAGGAGGTGCAACCAGCTGGGGTAAGGCTTTACTCCCAGGGAACAAAGGACAGGAGAGCAAATAGACTTGAGTTGCACCAGAGGAGGTTGAAGTTGGATATTAGGAAAAACTCTTCATGGAAAAGGTCACCAGGCCCTGGCACAGCTGCCCAGGGCAGTTGTGGAGTCACCATCCCTTGAAGTATGTAAAGAATGTGTAGATGTGGCACTTGGGACATGGTTTAGTGATGAACATAGCAGTGCTGGTTAATGGTTGGACTCCATAGTCTGGGAAGGCTTTTCCAGCATTAATGATTCCATGATTCTGTTGCCATTTTCATGGGCACTGTGCAGCCTGGGCCTGGAGACTTCTTGCATCCTTTAGGAGGATCCTGAGAGTGCTCCTGTGGGGAATTCCTGAGTGCCACAGGCTGGTGCATTGGGAGCAGCTGCAGGGAGCAGATTCCCATGTGGGGACAGGGAGGGTTTGCACAAACCCCCTGAAGAGCTGTTAAAGCAGAGGGAACCCCCAGCTCTGCATGTCCAGGGGCAGGATGTGGCCCCTCTGCCTGCTCCAGAGTCCCTTCTCCATGTTACTGTCCTGATGTGCTTGGAAAGTGTAAGGAAAATCCCCCTTAATGAGGACAATTTCTCTTGGAGCTCAGGGCTGGGGGAGGTCTCAGGTCCCACCAAGATGCTGCATGAGAAGGATCTTCTGTGATCCCTTGGTTAGGGGATTGGGAAGCTGAGGCAGCAGCTGAGAGGAAGAGAAACCATCAGACAGGGAGGATTTAGGGGAAGAGGAATGGTTTGTAGCTCTGGAATATCTTCCCTCTAAGAGATCTGCCCTGGTAGTCCTCTTCCCTTCATCCCAGCCCATCCCTCAGGGGTTCAGTGTTCCCTTTGCCACCTTAATGACCACAATTAAACCAATCCCAGCAAATGAAGTGGCATTTAAAGAGCAAAACGAAATGAAAAAATCCCACAATTGTTTTCTGTGGTCATTAAGAGGCTTTTTGCTCCTGCAGCTGCCTCTGCTGTGGTTTCAGTGGAGCATCCCCTGGCACAGTGACAGCACCTTGGCTCACTGGAGCCATCCCAAGCTCCCTAGGGAGATGCTTTGGGAGGGATCCAGGTTTCTCCTTAGTCTCTTTAGGGGGGGAAAAAGGAGTTATGGTGCATCTGACCTGTGTCAGGATCACCCACAGTGGGACAACTCGCTCAGTGGAGGTGTTCCCCATGGAGAGAGGTGGCCTGGTGGTGGCTTTGTGCCCAAGGGAGGTGGTGACACCCTGGTGGCCTCTTAGCAGGGGATTTCTGCCTCCTGAGTCACCCTGGCTGCTCTGTCTGGGCAGGCATCATGTGCCCAAAAGCAGAAGAGGTTTGAGCCTGGCTGGTTGTCCCTGGGATGTGTCCCCACATCCCCGAGCTGAGTGCTGAGCTCATCCTGTCACTGCTGGTCCTGGGGAGGGCTGAGCTGCTGCTCCCCCTGAGAAACCTCTTGGAGAAGAGGTTTGAGGTGTGGTGTGGCTGGTTCTGTGTCCCTCCTCCATCGGTGGGTGATTTCCCTTGGCTCACAGGCGTTTCCAGCTGAAACCTTTCCTTCCCCAAACAGCCATGAGATCATTTTCTTCTTCCCACAACACAATGAAGCATTGTGCTCCCTAGTCCACTGAAAATTAAAGAGGCAATATGAGCTAAAATCTTGTGATCCCTTCCCCAGTGTGAAAGGAGCTAGGATGGGGCTCTGCAAACATCCCCAAACCTTCTCCCTGCTGCAGGGAAGGGTTTTGTCCTGGTAGAGGATGAGATCTGTGTGGCCATGGGGATCAAACCACTGTGGGTTCCTGCCAGCATCAGCACTGGGACTGGCCCAGCCTGGGAGGCAGTGGGAGGCTTGGGGCTGTGCTTGGCTGCCTTTGGAAAGTGTAATTGCTCTTTTCCTTGCCTTTTCATTGTGAAGCAGAGAGCTGTTATCCAAGGCAGCAGGAAGAGCAGGCTGGCAGTGCCCGGGGTTGGCTGGGGGCAGCGTTTGAACGTGCCTGGCTGAAACGAGACAGGCAGGGCAGAGGTTTGGAGGACAAAAACATCATGTCCTGCTGTTCATGTGGTGCTATGGAATCAGAATCATGGAATAGTTTGTGTTGAAAGGACTTTTAGAGGTCATCTCATTCCACCCCTGCCATGGGCAGGGACACCTTCCACTAGTCCAGGTTGCTCCAAGCCCCATCCAACCTGGCCTGGAACATTCCCAGGGATGGAGCAGCCACAGCTTCTCTGGGAAACCTGTCCCAGTGTCTCACCACCCTCACAGGGAGGAAGGAATCCCTTCCCAATATCCCACCTAACCTGCCCTCTGGCAGTGGGAAACCATTCCCTGTGTCCTGTCTCTCCATGCCTTGTCCCAAGTCCCTCTGCAGCTCTCTTGGAGTTCCAGGGATGGGGCAGTCACAACTCAGGGCAACCTGTGCCAGTGCCTCACCACCCTCATTGCAAAGATTTTCCTCCCTATATCTAATCTCAATCTCCTCTCTTTTAGTTTAAAACCCATTCCCCCTTGCCCTATCACAACAGGCCCTGCTCAGGAGTTTGTCCCCTTGGCACAGTGGAGATAGAACTGCTGGAAATAGATTTGAGACAGCAGAGCCAGATCCAGGTTTGGTCCCTCCTGCCACATTTCCCACCATGGACTGAAAAAAAATCCCTGCTTTCCTCTTCCTGATTACATCAGGAAAAGTTTGCCATGCTGGGACACACAGTGTCTGTGCTCTGGCTCCTAGTTATGATGCAGAGTGTGCAAAATACAGGTCACCCAGTGCTATTATTACACACCTGGATGGTTTCCATTAATTAAGAAGGGAGAAAAAGGAAAGCTGCAGAGGGAGATGTGCAACACAGGAGCCTGAAGGGATGGATGTAAAAATACCCTGTGCAGGGACAATCTGTGGGTGACTCATGGGGACTTGGCAAAGCATGGCCAGCACTGGGACACAGAGCAGATGGGCTGGTGGCACATCCCCATCTGTGCTAGCTCCATGGGGAATGCTGCCAGGGGATAACAGGGGTTTTGGGGTGGTTTTGTGCCCTGGGATGTGCATCCCACCTGTGCTGGTAGTGCACAGAAGAGGAGAAGGTGCTACATGATGCACAGGCTGAGCAGTTGGTACTGCACTGAGGCAGTGGGTGAGAGGATGAGTGAGATCCTCTCCCTAATGCCAAATCCCTCACAGCACAGAAATATCCACTGGCTGGAGCAGAGGGAGTCCCTGCTCCCACCAGCCCCACAGAGGGATGATGCTCCCAGGCTGCTCACAGGGTGCACACCAGGACCCTTCAGGACACCCTGAGAGCAGCATATGGGTTTACAGAGCTCTTAGGAGAGTCTTTACACCCTCCTCTTCCTCATCCTTCCCAAGCAATACAGGCCAGCTCCCACGTTGGAATGGGTCCCCAGTACAGGAAGGATGTGGAGCTGCTGGAGAGCATCCAGAGGAGGCCATGGAGATGTTTTGAGGGCTGGAGCACCTTTGCTCTGGAGCCAGACTGGGAGAGCTGGGGGTGTTCAGCCTGGAGAAGAGAAGGCTCTAGGGAAAACTTAGAGGCCTTTCCAGTGCCTAAAGGGGCTCCAGGATCACTGGAAAGGGACTTGGGACAAGGGCTTGGAGTGCTAGGACAAGGGAGAATGGCATCCCACTGCCAGGGGACAGGGATAGATGGGATATTGGGTAGGAATTCTTCCCTGTGAGGGTGGTGAGGCACTGGCACAGATTGTCCATCCCTGGACTTGGTGCAATCTGGTCTAGTGGAATGTGTCCCTGCCCATGGTAGAGGATGGGACTAGATGAGCTTTGAAGTCCCTTCCAACCCAAACCTTTCCATGTTCCCAAGGCACAGGTCTGGTGGTTTTAAGTCTAGACTGTGCAGTCATCAAGTCAGAGGGTTTCCTGCAGCTCCTTTGGGTTTGGAGGATGTTTTTCCTTGGAGGGATGTGGGCTGTGTGGTCAGAGCCTGCAGTGGCCTTGGCTCCCTGGCATGACCCATTGCACAAGGAGGGGATTAACCCCCCAAGAGCATCACAGAGCTGTCAGCAGCCCCAGCTCACAGCCAAAGTGCCCACGTTTGGTACTGTCCCTTGGTTTGGGATTTTCCAACTCCCTGTGGCTTTTCTTCTCCACCAGCTGCCTGCCTGCAGGTCAGAGACCCCTCTTCGCCCACACAGGCAGGATTAGGCTCCCCTGAGCCATCTGGGCCCTGCAGGAGCAGACCCTGGCTCAGCTCCCCAGAGCTCTGAGTGGACCCTACAGCCCTGTACCCATGCTGGGAACAGCATCCATCCCAGGGACACCTGGTGAGGGGCTCACCCACACAGGGACAATCCCCTTTGGTGCCTCCCCATGTCCCCCCTTGGCTGCAGAGAGACTGGCTGTGCCTGGTTTGGGGGAAACACCTTGTTTTGGGAATGCTGAGGGCATCAGGGATGAGGCATCTTTAGGGGCTGAGTTTGGAGCTAGATATGTACATGCTTATGGAAGCAGAGAGGGAAAACACCCCAAGGGCATCTCCCACTTGTATTTAGGGAGGGTTTGGACCAGACCTGCCTGCTGTGGTTGGGAGTCAGATGGAGAATCATAGAATTGGTTGGAAGGGACCTTAAGGATCATCTCATTCCACCCCCTGCCCTGGGCAGGGACACCTTCCACTAGCCCAGGTTGCTCCAAGCCCCATCCAACCTGGCCTGAAACACTTCCAGGGATGGAGCAGCCACAGCACCTCTAGGCAAGCTGTGCCAGTGTCTCAGCACTCTCACAGGGAACAATTTCTCCCCAATATCCAATCTAAACCTTCTCTCTTGGTTTCAAGCCATCCCCACTCGTCCCCTAGAGAGCAAAGGACCTGTCTCTCATGCTCAAGGGGAAAGATGCTCTTGGCTGGTGACTGCTCTCAGGTGGCAGCTTGTCTCCTGCCTTGCTCTGTGTGGCTGCTGCCACCCTGTTTAAGCAGTGACCATAATTCCCTCTAATCCTGGGAGACAGCTCCCTGCTCACCTGGCTCCTGGCACACCGGAGGGTCAGCGCGGGCAGCGCCCGCAATCCGCTTAAGGGGGATAAAGCCCAGGGGACAGGAGGGACAGGGGGAAGTGGTGGGGTCTGGGAGGCTGGGAAATGAGCCACTGGGCTCTTGCATTAAAGGCTGGAGTGTCCTGGGTGACAGTGCTGTCACCCTGGGGTCAGGCTGTGGGGCTGGATGGTCTTTGTGTGCTCAGGCTGGGCCAGGCTCAGATGGTGAGGGATGTGTCTTGTTTTGGGGGGTGTATTGTAAATCTTCTCTTTCACTTCAAAGCCATTCCCCCCTGTCCTGTCTCTCCATCCCTTGCTCCAAGTCTCTCTGCAGCTCTCTTGGAGCCCCTTTAGGCACTGGAAGGAGCTCTAAGGTCTCCCTGGAGCCTTCTCTTCTCCAGGCTGAACACCCTCATGGCAGCGCTGCTCCAGCCTTCAGAGCATCCCCATGGGCTCCTCTGGACTTGCTCCAGCAGCTTCACATCCTCTGCTGTTGGTGCCCCAGAGCTGGAGGTAGCACTCCAAGTGGGGCTCACCTGAGTGGAGCAGATAAGGACAATCCCCTGGACTTACTACCCATGCTGGGGGGATGAGTCCAGGCTGGGATAGCTCAGTGCATCAGGAATCAGAGCCATGGAGCTAACTCTGACCCAGAGCAGGAGAGACACAGCTGTGGGTCCCTCCCAGCCCTGTCACTCTGATTTTAGCACAGTCAATGCTGATTTCCAGGGAATATCCCTCAGCAGTGTGTCACTGGCAGTGCTTCCCTTGAGCCCATCCCTGCAGCAGCCTTGGCATCACACTGCTGTGCTGCCACGAGCCTTGGGCATGGCTTTGAGCAGGGAGAGGGGCTGGGCAGAGCCCAGCTGGGCACAGCAAAGGGCAGAAATCAGGATCTCTATGCAGCATATGCTGGGAGCATCCTCTGGAGCTTCCCTGCAGCAGCTGGAACAGGAAACTCTTCATTAATCCTCAGTGTTGGGCCAAGTTGCCCACCCAGCTCAATCCTGGTGGGTTTTTGGGGCCAGGGAGAGAAGAACCATCAGCCTTTTGCTGGCATTTCCACATTCCCAGGTTGAGCTGTGACCCCCAAACCCACATTTTGAGTGTAGCCTGGAGTGCGCAAATCACTTTATTTCAGATAGCTCTAGGTGAATGTAGAGGACACTGTCTCCTCCACCCCAGCAAGGTGCAGATTTGTGTGGTACTCTGGTTGGTGTACATGTGCTTTTCTCCTCCTGGGTTTGATGCACCCCCTGGAACATTGGCCCTGTAGCCACAAGTAGCTGTGAGTCCCAGAGGTTAATGATAGGAGGTGCTAAAAATAGGGGATTTATCTACAGACACGTGTCCTTGTGCATTTTGGGAAGCAGACAGCAGGGAAGGCAGAGTGGAGCTGGGATGAGGGTGAGCTCTGGGTGTAATGTGGCTATTCAAGGGGGTTTTTGGGGTGCTGATGTTTGGAGGGAAGAGCAAGGGAGATTCCTGTTCATTTCAGAGGTCATTCCTGGTGATGCTGATGGAGAGGTGACTTACAGCCATGCTGGGGCTTTGCTCCATGACTCAGTTTCCCCATGGATGATCAGGGGGTCCTTGTGCCTTGCTGAGCTGCTCCAAGACTGGCAGAGGTTTATAAATTCCTGGGTTAAACATATCCCTTTGTTCAAACAGGGATTGCTCACCCACAGCAGCACTCAGTCACTTGCTTCTGCCACCTGCACATCTCCTGTGTTTTTTTAGCATCTAAGCCTTTCCAGGTAAATCCTCTGTTTTATTACACCCTAAAAATCCACCAAATGCAAAGGCCTGAGGGTTTATGCTGCCCTCCCCCCTCTCCAGTACAGGCAATCTGCTGGGATCTGGGCACCCAGCAAGGGCTGTGGGTAATCCCCTCTATGTCACAGCCCTAATCCTCACCCTGTCCCTCACTGAACTGGCCATAGGCAGAGGAAGGAGCACAGGGAGAGCCTGGGATGGGTAAGAGTGCTGCCAGCTGGGCTAAAACCTGCTGCTGGGGGGTGAGGATTGGTGCCAGCCCAGCTGCTGGGGCTGGAGTGTGTTGGGTTTGCACAGGGGGAATGTCCCTGGCACAAGGGAAGGCTGGAAGAGGCACCAGCACTGATGGATGTGCCCAGCAGTAGGGACATATTCCCAGTTTGGAGGACCTGGGAGCTTGATGTGCAAGAGCAACACCATCACCTGAGCATGAGGAAGGATTTTGTTGGTGTGAGGGTGACAGAGCACTGGGTATCCTTCCCTGGAGATATCCAAGGGGACACAGCCTTGAATGATGTGCTCTGGGGGACTCTGCTTGAGCAGGAGGGTTGGACTAGATGATCTCCACTGGTCCCTCCAAACCTGGCTCAGTCTGTGCTTCTGTGTTTTCAGCCTGGAATTTGGGGACTGGGCACACAGGGAGAGCTGGTCTCTGGGATCTCAGTCCCTCTCCATCACCTGTGCTGCATCCCTAGGGAACAACAAGCTCCTCAGGACAGTTGTCACAGCCCCAAGGCTGACAGAGCTCCAGGAGTGTTTGGTCAATGCTCTCAGGCCCAGGGTGGATTGTTGGGGTGTCCTGGGCTGGGCAGGAGTTGGACTGGTGATCTTTGGGGATACCTTCCAGCTCAGGACATTCTATGATTGTGTGAACTCCTGTCTGAGCATCCCATCATGTTTTGCAGCTCAGATATGCTTCCCTGGGTCTGCCACTGTCCCCACACACAGGAAAATGGCCAAGGTGACCTGGACACAGCCTGGCAACCACATTCATCCAAGGCTGAGCTCTGGTCTTGCTGCATCCTTTGCGTGCAAACCATCTCCCATAGCTTTTCCAGCATCATTTCTGGCTGTTCAGGATTTGTGCTGAGCCCTGTGCAAGCTGAGAATGTGGTGGGAAGATCCCCACCAGCTGTGAGCACAGACAGGGAGAAGGAAGCAGATTTTTGAGCATAAATTCTTCCTTTTTACTAATTCATTTGCCAATTAAGCAGCAGCTGAGTGAGTTGGAACCTTGTTGCCTCTCCACTGAGCAACAGCAGTTTGGGACCTCACTGCTTCCTCCAGTCAGTGGAGAAATCCGTGGTGGTGGTTGTACATGTGGAATTGTGGCAGTTGGAGCATGTGAGCATGAGGAGGTTGGCAGGGAGAAGCCTTATCTTTTATAAGAGCAACTGATATAGTTGGGGAAAAAAAGCTCCAAAGCAGATAAGCTTTTGGGCTCCCAAGTCCTTATTCAGGTCCTAAATAGCAACAGCTAAGTCAGATCACTGGGTTTATTTTAATCAATTTGAAATCTGAAAAAATAGCAAACCAACTGCTGGGCTGAAAAGCTTTTTTGGTTTGTTTTCCTACTGTTTTTTTTTTTTTCTCTTTTTGTGTTTTGTTTTCTGGGACCCCAATCACTGCAGCAGTGCTGGATGGTGCTGAGTGCACTGGCAGAGCTACTGGATCAGGTCATGGCCCTGACACCCCCAGACACACCAAGTTTTGACTTTCCACATCCCTCAAGGAGAGGTTGTGTGAGGCAGAGGTCAGGACTCCTGGATCCTCTCCCAGGCTTTTGGGAAGATGCTGTCCAGCTGCTTTGTGACTCAGTTTCCCCACCTGAATGACACAGTGACAACTACATGAGGGTCACTGAGGCTCAGTGCTG
>NW_008662649.1:0-771 GCF_000695815.1 Acanthisitta chloris
GGCATCCATTATAGGTGGTGGCGTTCAGCCGGTAAGATCGGGACAAATAGGTGTCCCCCTCCCCCAATGAAGCTAGTTTAAAGCTACAAGTTTTGCAAGCCCATGAGCAAAGACACTTTTCCCCTTTTTCATCAAGTGCCTCCCATCAGTCCCGGTCAGACCAGGCTTGCCTGTGTATACTCCAAGGTCAGAGTACCCAAAGCCTTGACTCTGGTACCATTGCTTCAGCCAACGATTGACCCTCCTAGTTCTTCTGACCATCTTATAGCCTTCACCCTACACCTCACAGATGGATATAAAGATGACTTGTGCACCAGAGTCCTTGACCATCTGTCTCAGTGACCATCTCTCTCAGGCTTCTGTAATCTTTCCTAATGTTTTTAGGCTTCTGTTGGCTACATCAGTGGCTCCCACATGGAATACTAATAGCGGGTAGTAGTCATTGGGTTTGACAATGCTCGGCAGTCTCTCTATAACATCTCTGATTTGTGCTTCCGGGTGACAACGCGCTTCCCTCAAGAGTGGGTCAGGCTGACAGATGAGTACATCTGTGCCTGTCAAGGTCAAGTCCCCTACTACAATCACCCACCTCCTTTTCTTAGGTGAGCTAGTTTTGATTTTCTTCATCTGTGGGGCAGATTGTGGTACCGTAACCGGTTCCAGTTTTTCACGTGGCAGCTATTGTCTGTGGAGGAATGGCTATGCGAAAAGGGACATGATTTCCTTGGAGCTGACAACCCAGCTTGTAGTGTGGTGTAAGGCCTACAGCAG
>NW_008662649.1:973-1188 GCF_000695815.1 Acanthisitta chloris
TGAATGTCTATATATATCTTGTAAGTACTAAGAATAAAGGAGAACGACCATACTCATATTGAGACTCATCGTTACTCCAGGTCTGGATCCCACTCCAACAATTGTCTCATTTGTCTGTAATGCCTGGAACCTGTTCTGTTCTGTGACATCTAGCTGGACTGGGACATCGGGACTAGGAGGTGAAGACATCCTTTTGTTGGTCCTTTTTCTCTTCC
>NW_008662650.1:0-912 GCF_000695815.1 Acanthisitta chloris
GCAGCATTAGCAACTGACAGTAGAAATGCAGACAGATCCTTAAAATTGTGCAAGGAAAAAAGAAAGCTGTGCTTAAAAACAGGTATGGAGGGTTGAGGCATTGGTGCATATATAAATAGCTGTTGCTTCAATAATACATATAATTTCAGTCTTTTCTGTTCTTGTATGGCAACACAGTTAATCATCTTCTGTTACTTCTAATGGCTTTAAATACTTGGAAAAATATTTATTGAAGAAAAAATCAAACAAGCAAAGGAACTAAACAAGAAATCTTTCCTTTTACCTCTAAAAATAGCTATTAAATTTGAGAACTATCTCTAAAAATAACACTTTGAAAATAGTGATTAATGGAAAATGTTAAAACCAGTGATGCAAAAGTTTTTCATACAAAATGCTGACCAGGAGTGCATGTCTAGTAAATGTGTATTCTACATGTTTTAGTGGTGCTTGTGGTTGGTTTTTTTCTTAATATAGGCTTTGGTCACATACTCAGATACTTGTAGTGAACAAATTTCAAGCAGATAAATTGCAGAGAAAGTATTTTCCCTCCAACGATTTACTTTTTGGTTTTGGACAGAGGGCAGCCATATAGCTTCTGTGTTGCTTACTGTGACTTCTCCAAATAGAAGCTGACTGTCTTGTCAAATCAGGTCAAATACGTACATGCAGCTGTTTTGTGAGGAGGACTATTATCCTTTAGGGCCCTCTAGGGACTGAACTGCAATTGCCAAATTTTATTGCAGGCAGAACAGAGGATTAGAACTGAAAGTTTTAATTTGGCGTCACAGACCACCAAGTGGCTTCTGCCCAAAGTTCAACACCTGGATCTTTCTGGCCTCTCTTCTTCCCATAGCTCATGAGTCTTTCATAGATGACCAAAACCAAAGAGTTTCTTTTGTTTGCTGTGCTGAC
>NW_008662651.1:0-5369 GCF_000695815.1 Acanthisitta chloris
GAGTGGGTCCAGCAAAGGGCAATGAAGGTGACTGCAGGACTTCAGCATCTTCCTTGTGCAGCCTGCTCTGGTGGGAGGTGTCCCTGCCCAGGGCAGGGGGTTGGGACTAAATGGTCTCTAAGGTCCATTCCAACCCCTAAAATCCTTTGAGCCTGTGAACTCCACCTCTCTTACAAGGCCAGGCTGAGGGAGCTGGGCCTGTTCAGTCTCAGGAAGAGATGACTGAGAGTGACCTCATCAATACATATAAGAATCTAAAGGGGAGTGCCAAGAAGATGGATCAGGCTCTTTGCGGTGGTGCCAAGCAATAGGCAAGAGGCTACAGGCAGAAACTGCTGCCCAGGAAGTTCCACCTGAACACAAGGAAGAACTTCTTTGCTGTGCAGTCACTGAGCACTAAACAGGTTGCCCAGAGAGGTCGTGGATTCTCCTCACTAAAGGTCTCCAAGAACCACATGGACACAACCCTGAGCCATGAACTCTAGCGTGGCCCTGCTTGAGCAGAGACATTGGACCAGATGACTCACTGTGGTCCCTTCCACCCTGATGTGTTCTGTGGTTTGCTGCCAGCTGCCCAGGCAGTGCTCAGACATGAAAAAGTCCCCACTGGGCCATGACCTGCCACCTCTGCCTAGCTGGTGGGGTCTCCTCAGCAGAGCCAGAACCCCCGCAGCGACGGACACGGGGTACAGCCTGGGGCTGTCCTGGCTGCCACTGCATGCACAGCTGTGCCATCATATACTGCAAATGTTTACAGCAACCCCTTTCCTCCTTCCATCCCAGATAGAGGAAAGCAGAGCCAATCTGTAATTGAATCACCCAGTCACTTTCACCAGGCAGGATGGACATTATTTGCTGGAAATACATGTAAGGGAATAGATTAAAGAAAGATCTGAGCTTGTTTAGGAAAATCAGTATAGCAACACAGGAAATCAGAAGTCCACTGAGTGGAAAATGTATTACTATACTGAACCCTCTATACAATCCAAGAAATAAAAAGAAGTAAAGGATAAAGGCGCATGTTTGGGGAAGAGTGTTCAACGTCTGTCTGGAAATTTGCAAACAGAAACCCACAACTATCTGGTACATTTGCAGTGAATCTGAGACACCTGAGGTTTATCCCCCAGAGCTGCCCCAAGCAGAGCAGGGATGATGTCTGAGGGACTGTGCTATCGTTCACTCAACACGTGGCAAACGTCCCAGGGACACCTGGACCAACACGGAACACTCAGATCTGAGCTCAGCCCTTTGGTTTGACTTGCAGCAGAAGCAGGGCATTTTTACTTCAGCAAAACCAAATCAAATCAAACCAAAACAAGTTAGTTCCTATTCAGAAACCAGCAAAATACTCTTCTCCATACCCATTAGAAGTGAAATGTTAGCTTGACTTGCTTGTCAGCACTGAACACTGAATAGCAGCTCATCCTGTCTCAGCCTAATGAACACTGTAGAGCCCAGCTCAGTTTGCATGATGCTGGAGAAGTCATCCATGCTCCCCACCAGTTTTAGTCTATCCGGGGGGGCTACATGCCTGATTAATGTTTATTTCCCCACTGCTTTCTCTGCTGGGTCACAGAGAAGAGGCGCCAGCTCGCCTGAGCTACCAGGATTACACGACAAAGTGACGATTCGGCTTTCTCAGAACTCTGCCCCAAGCTCCAAAGGACAAAAATCAAACACACACAGGATTTGATGTCTGACAGCAGCGTCTCAGCTCAAAGGGTAGAGAACCACAAGAGCATCAACCAGCTGTGCTGCTCACAGGGCCAGTCTGCCAGCAAGGCAAGCCCACAGCACACTGGAGACTGACCCAGGGGTGGGAGACGCTCAGCGCCGAGTGGAGCCCCCCACGGCCTCGAGGACAGGGGGCTCAACGCCTCGGCCAGGGTGGCACACACCAGCCCCTCACCCCAACCCCTGCGGGCGCTGCACTCCTCTGCTGGGCTGAAACACTGGATTTCAGGTCCAGTCACTGCCAGGAGAGAGCTAAGTGCGGAGCAGGTGGGGCTGAGGAGGCTCCTTTGGCGCCTGCCCCAGGGTGCAGCCCCTCACGGCCCTGGCCACACTCTCTGCACAGAGTGAGGAAAGCCAGCCCCAGGCAGCTGCAGCTCCGAGCACAGCCAGCACTGCTCTCTGCAGCCTCCCGGGGAAAGGGGGTGCAGCACAGCAGCTCCTCCTGCTCCCCATGCCAGGCAGGAAGCTCTCCCATCTCTGCGACCTCTTCTTTCACCCCTGTCCCCCCAGTGCCTGGAGACAGCACGAGGAGCAATGTCAGCAAAACACTAACCCCCTGATAATATTTTAAAATGTTATTATTTATATTATTGCTTATATCGTTGCTGATTGTTTTAAATAGTAAATGCAATCTTCTAGGACTGCATTAATTGGGTTAGTTTATTTAAACTGGATTTATTTAGTGGCACTCCCTAAGTCCTCACCCGACCCTCAGCATGGACAGTAGCTGAGACCAGGCACTGATTTCAGGCAGGAGGGGAGACTAAAGACAAGATGATGTGTTTTGTGAATGCTCCGGGACGCAGAACAGGACAAAACCCACAGCAGGATGATGGTTTTGCTTCAAAATAAAACCTCAGAGCCAAATAAAGAGAGAAAAGGTGTAACCATACCTGTAATCATACCATATGAGAAGCTAATAGTTGCAAATCCAGAGCAGAGGGAGGTCCCTGCCATATGTATCTAAATCTTGCAAAGGTCTGAAATGTAGGTCACATCTATTTAGGACACTGAGCATCCCCTTTGGCTAGTTCTACATGGCCTCACAGCAAGGGACCTGAGGAGGTGTCTGGTTCCACACACTCCTCTCTCCCCACAGCTGATGGACAGAGTTTCTAGAGGCTTCACCCCAGGACCGAGGGCTCTGCTCGGGGCAGACAAGACCCAGAACCAGGCACTGCCATGCTGGGAGTGCACAGGCCTCTCACACACACTGCCCCGAGCTCTCCCAGCACTTGGCTCGTGAAGGTGCCCCAGAGTGAACGTGCTGATCCAAGTCACCTCCCAGGTGAGCTCCTCTGTGCAGCACAGAATCTGCACAACTGTACCTCGACTTAACTTAGGAAGATTGGAGTCACAGTTAGGAACACTCCACAGGACTGTAGAGAATGATTCCTCTGGGCATAGCCATGGCCAGTTCTTGCTCCTGAACCTTCCTGTGCCTCCAGACTGCCAAGACTCCCCGAGTTCCTCCAGCAGTCGTTCCATCCCAGCGTTCGTACCAACCTGTGGATCAGGGAAGGCACTGAGTGCTGTGTGCATTCTTTGCTTGATGCTAACCCCTGCTGGTTCAGGAAAACACAGACAAACCAGGAGGGCCGTTTGGCTAAAGCTTTCTCTGAAGACAAAGGACATGTAGTAACTCAGACAAACACAACCAATGCATCTAAGAACTGAACACCGGAACATGCACCAATTTGCTGTTTTCGTGTTACTTTAAGCTGACACGTTACTTAATTGCTTACTATTCCTTGACCTAACACAAGACTTGGGAGATTCTGAAGTAGGAAATACAGGGGGTAAAAGAGAATGCAAAGCATCTTGTCCTTCAATGGGGTTTTTACAGCTACCAGACCTAACGTTTCAGCTCTTTTCACATGGTGTCTGAAGCTTTGTTTTCAAACTAGAGGGTACTCTTGGGCAGTATTTTAGCTTTTGGCCCAAGCAGAAGTGTAACTACAAATCAAAGACCCTTTCTGGGTGTTTCTGGTAATCTGAGTCAGAAAGGACAAGTACAAATAGGGAACAGAATTGTTTGTGAACTAAAGTTTTCTATCAGTTTGATAACCTGTGGTAACACAGGGGCTGAAAATATACGACCTCACTGCTAACAGGGAAGGCAGGAGGTATTTCCCAATGAGGTTTGTCTGTTTATACCTGGCTACAAACTGCCAATTGTTGGGAAAACAATCTTTCTCTGAGGAACACAGTAAAACCGAGTCGTTCCCTTCCCATTTGCTCAAGTGACCATCGTACACCACAATGGATTCATGGATGCAAAGCTTAGAAGAAGAGCCAGGATGTGTCCTAGAGGCCTCACGGCACTGAGATCCCTCCAGCTGGCAGTGCTGCTGCAGATGAGGATGCTGGACAGCCACCACTTTTTGTCCAGAAATGTTTCTTTACAACAAACTTACTTACTGCAGAGAGGACTTCCCTAACAATGTAAATTGAAAATAATAAAGTAAGCACAATGCATTTTTGCAAGGTCAGGTCACTGCAGTCTTGCCCTTCCACCATCAGAACTAGTCTTTCCCAAAAAAAAGCTTGGAGAACATAAGAATTTACAAGCTTTGGCTTTCCTTGCTTGTTTGAATTTCACAAATGTTCTGTGTATTTATGGCAACTCTTTTCTTTCCTTGTGGAAGATCCCTAAGCATCAGCAAAGATGCTCAGCCTTGTGGCTATAAACTTCTATCTGATGTATCAGCACATTCCCAGGTCTGGAACCAAACCTCAAAGTGCCTCTTGAGTTCAGGGTTCAGTATTAATGTACTGACAGTGGTTTGTAAGGATTAGTTTGTGCTAGTTAGGCATATGTGGAACATTCGATGGAAAACTCCAGTTCCATATTACTGATGCACTACAATTGCTAAGTCATGTCTGGGACTCAGGAAAGCAAATGAATGCAAGTGTTCTAAGGAAAAAGCAGAGACAGGGAGAAAGAGCAACGTTTTCCTCTGCAGAATTCAGCCTGGGACGTGTCTGGTCTCCACCCCAAACCCACCACTGTTGTAACGCTCCGAGCCAGAACGCAGGGATGGTGCCCAGCTGCAGTGAAAGAGATGACCAGAGGAGGAAGGTGGTTTTGAGACAGAAACGTCTTCACACCATCCTAATTTTATCTTCATAGGAAAAAAAGAGATCAACTCTTAAAGCAGCCAGGTGTTTACTAACCACTCCAGAGTCTTTGTCCTCTGGGCCCTAAGCAGTCCATGCCCCAGGTGTGGCTGGGGAAGTTTCCCGTAAGACAACGTTTTAGCAATTCTGAAGTGTGAGTATATGAGTAGTAGCATAACACAGACACAGAATCACACAGAACAATCAGAGCTGGAAGGGACCCTTGAGGATTATCCAGCCCAACTCCTGCCCTGCACAGACATCCCTGAGCCACAAGAGCCTCATATTTACCCTTGAGTCTGAGCCAGATGCAATGGGAAGCTTTTATACAGTAATTTTTGACACTGCAATTATGGAAGTAGTAAAATCCTTCACATCTCCATACAGCAAGCTCAGCTGCAGGATGAGTTTGGTATCTAGCAGCAGCAATGCCTCAGCTCTGCTGCTGAAGACTGCTGAAATGGAAGGGATAACACTGGCAGAAGCCTGAGTCAGTGCAGGAAGCATAACGAAGC
>NW_008662651.1:5398-8854 GCF_000695815.1 Acanthisitta chloris
AAAACACTCTCAACTCCACGGCATATGTATCAGCAGATTGCAAATCCGTGTGTTGGAGGGGCTCCCACAGCAATCCTGCAAAGGCTGCTGAACACCAATGCCAGGCCAGCAGCGCTGGTATTTGACTCCAGCCAGCCCACCAAAGTGTGGGGTTTTCTGCCTCTCCTCTCTCTCCAAAGAGACTTGGGAAAGAAAGGCCACGAATCTCTCTGAATCCACAGAATAAAGAGCTATACCCTCAATTCCAGCCTATTAACTTCCACAAGCTACCAGGAGCCGCAAGGAACAAAGGAAAGGGAACAAACACTGAGGAACTTTCTCCTTTTCCCAGCATTTTTGCAATGTGATGGCACCCCTGAGACTCCAGTATCGTTGCTGAAAGGGATTTTAAGCTCTGCACTGCAGTGCCACTTCGCTGGGAAATTGCATTAGAACATCTCTTTGCTACAGCAGGTGACGCTTGTCCTCCTGTACCTTAGCCTGTGACTTAAGTGGCAACTGGAAGATGCCACCTGCACTTATTTCTTGCCCACTTTAAGAACCAGCCTAAAAAGCTCACGAAAAATAGCATCAATCCTTCCTGGGCTGGAGGAAAGCAGCATAGTGACATTGTAAATCAATGCCTGAATGAGTCCAAAGGGCTGAGAATGGAACTCCTTCAGAAGTACAACTAGTTACTTTTCACTTTCTAGTCACTTTTCTTTAGGTCAGATGGTTGCAATAATGAAATAACACTGAATTTTCCCAGCCAAATCTGTGCTGTGGCAGCAGACATTGGTGGCATAGTCCAGGGTGGCTGCTGATCCCTGCCCAACCTGGAGCTCTAAGCTGCTGAGTTGGACCATCAGAGAGTAATAAACACTCGCAGCTAATTGTCCCACAGACACCAAGCAGCAACCAAAAGCCTTTGCCACTACAGGGTGTGACAGGCAGAGTGCTGGCCCAGCACCTCACCGCTGCACTCTTGGGCCAGGAACAGAGGTTTGCTAACAAAGACAGGCTTCTGCCTGGAAAACCATGACCTGAGCTCAGCTCGGCCCAGCTGCGCCAGGGACAGAAGTGGGAAGTGGATTTCCCAGGCAGTGCAGAGGGGAAAGGTGCCAGGGAGGAGCAGGGTGAGGGGCTAGCCCCAGGGTCAGCACCTGAGCTAGCTCCAGAGGGCCCAAGGCCGGAGGGAGGAAGCAGTGGGGCTGGTGAGAGAAAGGAGAAAGCAGAACCTCTGAGAAATGCCTACAAATGTTTGGAACTGCTCACTAAAAACTTTCTCCAAACGAGCTGAGTCCTGCTCATGGAGCAGCAGGGAACAGCAGGACCACGAGCTGCAAAGCCACTGAGTAAAAGCTGAATCGCCCGAGGAATGGCACCTAGATTCTGGGCACAATGTAGGCTAAAGGCTGAGCTTCCACCCAGACACAGCACCAGGCATCAGACTTGGCACCTGGAGGACTCGTTCCAGGGGGACCAGAAATGGGACAGAGATACTATTAATTCCGTAACTGTGCCACCAATCTCAGGCAAGGACTCCCGGCCTGTACCAGCCTGTTCCTACTGCTCCTCTGCCTGCGGAGTCTGTACGTGGCTGCCCATGGCTGGGGAACAGAGCAAACTCCAACCACCTCTGCACAGCCACACAGCCCCCGAAGCACCCTCCAGAGGAGCAGCAATCACTGCAGGAGGGCTCCTAGTCATGGCTTACACTGCCCTCCGAGTGAAGGCTCAGGTGAAATAACTCAGGATTAAGAATTACTGTTGCTGCTGTTACTGCAATAACATCATGAGTACTCTGTGCAAAAAGATGCTCTAAAACTGCAAATTGCTCACACAGGAGAGAAAGGTTAATATTTTAATCTTTCTCTCCCACACTAAATTGTAAGCAAAAATGTGAAATAAAAACAAAGGACTCCCAGTTGTTTCTGAACACCTTCTGAGCAAAAATAAACCACTTGAGCTCCGGAGGCGTTTGTGACAGTGAGCTCAAGGTGCACTCTAGAGCAGGAGGCTCTGTGGGTGACTGCAGGCACTGCTCCCCTGGCAGTGGTGCCCAGAACCCGCGAGGAGGACGTGGCTGCTGCTGGGGGCTGTTGGCCAGAGCAGCCACACCACTCACCCCTCCCGCAGTGCTGGTGAGCACTGGGGGTTTGCAGCACAGCCACACATCACCACAAACCAGTCACCAGCTGGATGGCACGGGCACCTCTGCTTCTGGGAAATGCTGGCTCACCCTGTGCACAGCACAACCAGCAGAGAGCAAACACTCCCACTTCTGGCATCCCACTTCACATTTCCTACCGAAATCTTCTTGTAGCTGTTAATGTCTTCTCGGTGCTTTCTGATGATTTCAAAGGCCTCTCAATGTGAACCTGCAACAGTCTGGGAACTGCTTTTCCCTGTGGGAGAACTCCTTGGAAAGGCATGCAGGGGTTTCTGTTGAATCTTTTGTTGAACCACCAGGAGCTGGTAGCATCTACAGTGCATTATATCCCTGGCTCCTCTCTCAGTGCTGGCAAAAGAGCTGTAAGTGAGCCAGGGCTCAGCTAATGTGGCTGGGTTATGTAAGATGCTGTTAAATGCTGTCCCTGCGTGGGATCTCCTCTTCCACAGCTTTGTGTGGAGACAGTGTCAGGGTTTGGCTTCGACCAAACTGGGCAACACAACGAAAACCAACCGCAGTTACAGCTCCATGTTCAACATGGGCAATTTTATTCGTATTAGTGTCTGATCAAGAGCAAATTCAGATTGCTTTTCTCTAGTGAATTGAAGATGGTTTAAACATGTTCATTCTGAATTATCTCAGCTGAACCTCCATTCACAGGGCAAAGCAACCCATGACTAACACCCAGATCATGATTTCCTTCTGCTCAAGTGTTCCCTGCCTTCAAGACTCATCTTAGCTGAATCTTAGCATCTGATTTGCAAAGCCAGGGATGCCATCCAAAAACATGTTCCAGCTTCTGTACAGTATGTACTCCCAACAAAGTGTTTCACTCATACATTTTTAGTCAGTGCTCAGTACTCCACATCGAGACTAGTTGTCAATTCCAGCATTCAGAATTACACTGCTTAGCCATACAAACAAAGCTGAAGTCTGTTTGGTTTTCACTAAATTGACCAACATAATTAGCATTTCATAAGCCCTCCTACAAACAAAATACTGGGTCTAATCAGTCACCGGTATAACTCAAGGGGAAAGCAACAGAGTGACCCCAGAGAATAATGCAGCCTAGTAGGGTTTTATTTAACTGTGAACACTTACTCTGTAATGATCTGCTTATGAAAACACAGCTACATCAGAGAATCACAGAACAGGTTGGTTTGGAAGGGACCTGCAATGAGCAGGGACATCTTCAGCTAGATGGGGCTGATGGGTCTGGGCCACATCCACAGGTCACCCTCACCAGGGGCAGGCTGTGCACTGGCCTCAGGTTGGGTCCTAAGCATGCTATACCTGGGGCTTCA
>NW_008662651.1:8893-20739 GCF_000695815.1 Acanthisitta chloris
CAGCAGGAAATGCTGAAGGTATTGCCTTAAACTGAGACCTCCTGGTCTGGCCAAACGGCCCCAGCACAGGAGAGGTGCGACATCTGTCCCTCTCCAAGATCCACAGCCAGAACAGCAGGAAGAAATAGGAAAGGCAGAGGAGAGAAGGTAGAAGTGGGACTATAAATCACCTCTTGAAATGGCAGTGCAGAATGAAAAGGCTGATGAATACCTGGCCAAGTTTCATGCTACTCCAGTACTCTGCTGCACTGCTTCCCCAGTGGAAGAAACTCTGACACAAGCACAGCCTGTCACAAGCAAATAGGCACATTTCAGAGTTTATAGCAAGAGTCCTGTGCCCTAAATTCCACTCTTCTAATAAAAAGAAGGGAAGCACCTGAATCTCTCCTACACCATAATGAAAACACAATAGGTCTCTAGGTGGGAGCCAAATGCTGCAACCTGCAATGCCTTGTGTGATTTGGGGCCACATTACCTGAGAAATTGCTTCTGTCCCTGTGAAATCTGACTGCGGCCGAGATCTGCAGGGAGGCTCAGTTGTGCCTTTGTGGTATAAATGAGAAGCTTTTTTCCTGTGATGGGGGCTCAGTTTGGGATTCACATACCCTCAGGGCTTCTGATAGCTCAGGTCTGTTAACCTCCAAATTGTGCTGTAAAGCTCCTCTCTTCTCTCCTTTCTTAGGCTTCAGTACAAGGACAAGTTGGAAGCAGTGGAAAATTCATGAGCTGTCCTCTGGCACTGTTTAATGTGTGCAATGTATAGAGCAGATAAGCAGAACACACTGTACTTGTTGCATGGCCTGTAGTGGTAGTTTGTGTATGGAAGGAAGAGGAGCACATAGAGCAGGTGATGAAGAAGTGCCAACTGGTGAGTTACTGAGCCCATCTAATCGGCACCAGCCACGTGGTAAGCTTAGAAATGGAAATTCCTCTGACTATTCTGCTCAGTGTTGTCCTCTCTGTATGGCTACAGCATTGCTGTTGGCTCGTTCAATTCCTCTGGTCAGACACAGCAAATCGTCTCCTTTATTTCCCCTCTTTAGTTACCCCTATTTCGTCTCCACTTCTGTTCCTTTTCTGGCTGTAGAACAGTAACTTCTTTATACTTTCAAGAAGTTGATTTGAGGAATTCTTAAAGGAAATTTTAGGGTAGGAAGCTCCTGCTCTTTGCTGACAATGGGCAGCAACCACTGGTAACCAGTGCTGGAAAACACTTCTGCTCTGGCAGCCACAATTGCAGACTTCTCCATTTCAGGCTCCCACGAGCAACACCAGGCACGTGAGAGGAGCACGGGCTGAGGCTTCTTGGCCCTCACCAACAACATTCAGGGGTAAGTTCAGACACTCATGGTGGCACTTCTAGCACCAAGCTCTCTGCATCAGTACATCTCTATGCCCACAGCGGTGTCTTCTTCCAGACCACGTCCTACAGCACAAGCCATGGCTACTCCTGCCCCACTGCACTGCACCAGCACAGGTCTGTGCCCTTCCCATGCTTTGACACGTGGTGTGTGCAGTGTGACGTGCAGCACAAACCCCATCTCACGGGGAGCAATTGGACAGGGCAGGGCATCTCTACAAAGGGAGAAGAGGGAAAGCCAAAAGGTGATGGAACCAGCCTGCGTTCTCATGACAGAGCTACAAGACTACACTCACTCAGACACTGCACTGAACATGTGAGGAACAAGCATTTCTTGGTAGTGACACATCCTGCCCAAGAGATATGAGTGTGAATTCAACCTGTCAAACTACCAGCAAAACTGCTTTAAAAGACAGAAAGGGATAGAGGACTCCGAGGTATCAGTCAGGATGTCCAGGAGAGGAACTGTGATGCAAGAAAAGCCTGGAGGGAGCTGAGGAAGAGCAGCACTGTGAGGCTGAGGAAGCTGAAGCAGCAGTAAGAGTGTGTGAGCCCAAATTGAGTGTGAGGTAGCTCAACTGGTGCCAGTGGGTGATTTCCCAGCTAGAAGTCTTGGCTGTATGGGGGCAGCACTGAACAGGGCAAAGGCTTATGGACTCCATTATGCATTAATTTCCACTATAAAACGCTGCCATTTCCTTGCAAATGTTCTCTTCACAATTTTCTGCAGAATCCAGACTTCAGCAGGCACATAAATCATGGAGGTACTTTTTGCCTTGCCCTGGAAAAATATCCATTTATACTTGGAGAAGTTCACTGCACGACAGCATCTCTTGTCCATGTCTCAGACAGTGCAGGGCACTGCTGGCAGCTTCACAACACTCCTCAGTGTTTTGCTCTGCCCTGCACACATTGCTTCGGCATTAACACTGGCCAGGGACACTCAATAACACAGATGTTTCACTTGGAACAATGCTCAGGTTTGGAAAACGCCTCTCAAGAATGATATGGTTGGTAAGAGTGGGGAAAACAGCTAATAGTCTTTTATCTTGAGAACTGACCAGTGATGTGGAAAAGAAAAATTAAGTTTAGCCACTAAATCTATGCGTAATAAGAACTGAATATTGGTCTTCGACTTCCTAGAGAAACACCTGAGGCATCCTGACCGCACTGAGCTGGGGGAGGAAGGGAAGTGCTGTCTGATACAGCAAAAAGGAAGTTTCGTTTGCTTCAAACCCTCAGAACCCCAGAATCAGTTGGGTTGGGAGGGACCACGGTGGGTCACCTGGTCCAACCCAAGCAGGGCCAGCCCAGAGCTCATGGCTCAGGGTTGTGTCCACGTGGCTCTTGAACACCTCAGTGAGGAGAATCCACGACCTCTCTGGGCAATCTGTTCAGTGCTCAGGGACTGCACAGCAAAGAAGTTCTTCCTCATCTTCAGGTGGAACTTCCTATGCATCAGTTTTGCTGTTCCCTCTTGATTTTTTCAGTCTCTAAAATTTACCAGGGAAATCAAATCTACACTCCAACAAAGCCAGCTGGAAAGCTGAGAGCAGGGACAGCCTTGCAATCCGTAACGGGATAACAACATGTAATTACAGATTTAGACAGTCTGATAGCCAAAGGCTTACATGGCCTACATTAATTAAATTGGGTTTGATAATTTACCTGCCTGGCTGAGGAGTTCTCAAAGCTGAGGCTGACACTCCTTTATGCAAGTCATTCCTACAGGCCAGAACTACACCGTGCCAGCCCCTATACACGGCTGGTGCTTTCAAAGAACTCCGAGACACCACGCAGAAACTCGAGTTCTGTGAGGTACCCTGACTGCAGAATTTTACCAGCTCAGCCTCAGGGGGTTAACCCAGGAACGGTGACTCCAGCTCAGCCCCACAGCCCCCGTCACACCTTCACCCTGGGCTGGCACTGCAGAGAAGTGAGGAGAGGGAAAGGCTCTTCTCTGGCTGTACACTCCTGGCCACCAGCAGGCAATGGCCTGAGACCTCCTGGCCAGCAGCTGCATCGGGTCACCCCGAGAAACAGACGCTAAGGGCTCATCTCTCTACGTTCCATTCAGGAAAGCAATCCCTTTTTGGCCAGCAAGTACCCAGAAACCAACGGAAGAGCTCTAGGAACGACATGCCTTGCCTGTTTGAAGCCCAGGGCAGCACAGTGAGCCTTCCTGACACAGGAGCTCTGCGCTGTGCTGGCTCCTCACGTCCCACTCCGAGCCCGAGACGCCCGCAGCTCGTCGCCCCGGAGCCGCAGTGCCAGGCTGCAGGGTGGCAGGGCTCTGTGCCCGCAGCAGGGGCTGCAGGGGGCCCAGGGAGCAGCTCCCAGCACAGCAGGCACAGCTCAGCCACGGGGGCCGGGAAACAAGGCTGGGGATGAGAGCAGGGAACGCAGACGGGTGACTAGGAGCGTGACTAGGGTAAGATAGAGTAAAACAAGCAGAAAGGCAGAAGAGCAGAAAGAGGAGCAGAGCCACAAGCCACACAGTGAAAAGGTTTCAGACAAGGTAAGATCTCGTTTGATGAAGCTTAATGCTGCACTGAGCTCTTCTAATAATCTGATCGTATTTGGAACTGCCTCTCTATCCTTCATGCACTGTAGGTCTCTTTTGTCAACTCCTGGTTTTTACAATAGCTATTCATGCTTGTGATTTTTTTTTTTACCACAGTCTTATCTATCCTGGATTTCAAAATCTGCATTTTGTACTCTTCTTATGTAATGTATATTTAGAGAGAAAATCTGAACAGCAAGGGAGGAGCCAGGCTGCTTTGCATTCCCCATTCAGGACAGGCATGCCTTGGTTCAAAAGCAACCACAGGAAAGCACAGAAACATTTCATAGGACTGATCTAAGAATGTTTACTGAAGAGAGACAACAGTGCCTGACAGGTCTGCAGAGCTGAAATAACAAACCACATTCACACAGGGACTAATAATACTCCCAGCGAAATGAACACCAGGACTGTGGCTCTGAACACAACTCCCCTCTGTATTTATGAGCACGACCATCCCAGCACTGTCACCACACTGCAGGCAGCAAAAACCACTCGAGTGCTGCAGATTGCACACCACAGACAACCTCATTTACCCTCTGTGAAGGGTAAGAGCTGCCTCTTATCCACTCCAGGGCAAGGTGATTATATCACCATCCCCATCTGCTCACCCCGGCACCAAGTGGAAACATCTTCACAAATATGAGACACACAAAAAAGTGAGCTCCTCTGCAAAAATCCCAGGGCCTGAACTGAGAAAACAGGCTAATCAAAAGGTATTTCTACATGACATTTTTATAAGCCTCAATGACTTTACAGACACTAAAGTTTTACAATGGCTTTCAGGGTGGTGCTAAATGTAACAGAAACCTTTTCCTTTCTACTCACTGGATTGGAAAGAGGAGCTAATTTCTCAGAGTTCTCCATGAAACGCCACTCCTGTGGGTGCTGAAGGTGCAGGGTGAGCTACCCCTCCCCTGAGAGGCCTCCTGCTCCTCAGGTGTGGCAGAACACCCACCGCACATCGTCTCGCAGACACGGCGAGGATGGTGCAGAGCAATCCCCACGCAGCCCCACGGCCCTCGGGCAGGGATGGGGCACAGCAGTGCCCGGCTGCGCGGTGGGGCGGCAGTGCAGGAGGGGCAGGGAGGCAAACCTTGCTCACTCCCTGCTCACCTCAGCCTCCACGGCTCCCAGCCTGGCTGCTCTGCCGAGCAGGGCACTCCTGGCCCTCCCTCCTGCCTGGCATTCCCCAGGGTGAGGGCATCGCACTGTCCCTACCAACCTGCCCTTCCCAGCTAACACAGCTCACAGCTCAACCTGCCTGAATTTGGGCACGGTTGCAAAAGATACCAACAACATTCCTTGCAGCATTCCAGCAGGTTTCAGGGCACCTGAGATCTGGGGCTTGGCTGGCCACACTGACTCGGAACATTCGTTCCTTAGGGATGAATCCCTTAATATTCTTTGGCAGCTGCTATGGGTAGCCCACAACACACAACACCACAGCAAACACCAGGCTTCAATATTCACCCACCTCGATGCCAGTGAGCAACACACTGTTTGTCCTCGCACTGAAATCACCCAACACCCGAACACAGCATGGAATTCCAGAGATTTTCCTACCAAATTGTGTGATCACCATGTGAATAACATCAGCTTATACAAATCTGTAAGAAATTAAGACTCAAACTCTCTGTTGGTTTCAGTAACAATGATGCAGGTCCCACACACATCTACTAAAATCTCAGATTTTCTTAGTGCTCTAAGTTGCTTCACCCTTTGGGGGGAGGGAGATAGGGGGATTGGGGTGTGCTTTTCTTTCTTTGTTTGCCTGGAAGTTGGGGATTTTTGCCATTCCCTACCAGCAACAGCTGGCAGAGAATTACCAGGGCTTACAGGACCTGCTTTCTTCCAACATGAAGTTGTTTCTAAGCCTTTCAAAGGTTATCAGAAGCCACTAAAACAATGCAGGGATTAATTTGAGGTGCAGTGTCAATATCCAGCTATTGCTGCAGGAGAAACATTCCGTTATAGGGAAGAGAAAAAAAAGAAGCATAATGTACATCCTACTCAGTTACTTTGAAAGACTGATGCATTTTCACAGTGTGGAAATCAGGCATGGCTGTGAGGAAAACAGGGCAGGAGGAAACCACATGTAATTAGGGTGAGGACTCAGGTCAGTAACCGAGTGCACTTCCACTGAGGATGATCTATGCCTGCTCTGAAACCCTCAGTGCAGCAACACCATCTTCTTCTAGGTGAGGATAACATACAGAGATGACAAACCAATGGGTCCTGGCACAAGATATCCATATGTGATGTCCAGTGCCATTCTGAGAAACTCAGGTACAGGCCCTGAGCCACCTGCACAGTGGCAGGTGAGACACAGAACCTACAGAAAACCACAGGAAGCACCAGCTGGGGATGAGGATGGTCCACGAGGGCACCTCGTACTGCACTAGGTATGTGGGAATCTGAACAAAGTTCTGGGAGATCACGTTAAGGAACCATGCAGAAGTTCTAGGAATTAAGAAGCGCTAGAAAATTTCCTCAGTTTCCACCTTACTCGTGGCCTTGGTTGCTGCTCCAGGTGACCCACACAGACATAGTGAGCACTGGCCTCGGGACTGTGGGAAGTGATGAAACAATTATCGGGTATTTTTAATCAAATGAAAATTCTGGTACGACAATCTGCGGCAAATGCTTGGAACAGACTTATTCTGAGACACTTCTACATCTGGTATGCTAACTGTGGCTCGGGAAAGTTAAAGATTTATTTTTAAAGACAAAGTCATCGCAGCTTTGCCCACGGAACAGGTAGGAAGAGATTCAGTTCTCCTACATGTGAACTAGTCACCCCCATGCACCTTTTGCAGTCAGTCTGATCTACCCAGACACCCACTCTGGAATGAGATTAATCACACTTTACACCGACTAGACCTCCACTGACTGTAAGGAAATCAAGGGCAACAGGCTCAGATGAGACATCTGCAGCGTATGAGTTCCACACACTGTGACAAATGCAAATGCAAAGTGTGCACTGAATCCCTATGCACATTATTTTGGGCTGTAGGAACACCCTTGCACTTGCCATTTTAGCTAGCAAAACCCTCCCAGCTCCCCACCGAGTACTGAGACAGCACTACTGCCCACCTAAGGCAGGAGTGAACAAGGTGAACGATTCTCCCGAGGTCTCAGGACGAGCTCATACCTTCTTTTATTCGGTGCTTACCCTGATAGACACAGCATGAGCTCACAATGACACTTCACTCTGTTGTGATGCCAACTAATATTTACAAAACACATTTAAAACCTCTGGCATCCAGAATTGTGAGGTTTTGTTACTGAGGTTATTACACAGCCTGGCTCTGGCCCTGACCTCTGCTCATGCTGCCTGGTGGGAAGATTGCCATGAACTTCAGACTCTACATGTTGTGGTAACAGAAGGCCAACAAGGGACTCAACAAAGAGCTTGTAGACATGACTTGCCAGTCACAGTCTTAGGTACTCAGAGGGTGGTTCACGAAAATTAGTGATGACTGTTCAAAGGTTTAATCAGGCACAGAAGAGGCACCAAACAGAGTATGGTTTGGATTACCAGTTGAAGTCTTGAATAAGACTCTTGGGCCAAAGGACAGAGAATATCAGTCCATGGGAACAGGACTCTTCAGCTGATGGACTAGTAATTTCTCTTGCAAACATGACCAAGAAGTATTGAGGTACCACAGCAAACAGCCAAACCAAAACACCGTGTGAAATCAACACAGGTCCTCAGCAGGCAGAACTCAGCTCACAGACTCGCAGTGCTCACCCAAGTGCCTGCAGGGCAGTAGTGCTGCCTGTGATGGTACCCCGAGCTCCGTTCTGCTGCTCACACACCAGTGCCAGGGTCAGTGCTGGTGCTCAGACTCCCAGAGCCATTCCTGCAGAACACACTCCCTCTGTAGATCCTAACACGTACGCTCAGCCCACGCGGGTGTCTCGGGTAACCAGCACACGGTGTTTGCTGCACACTCAGTGCTGGACAAACTGCATTTCCCAGCTGCCATGAACAGACCTTGCACTGCAGTGGGGTCCTCGTCACGCAGGGACTGAGTCAGTGCACAGACACAGGTGACTGGAGCACTGCTCATTAATATAGTTACTGCTCTGGTGTCCCCCCTGGCTGCTGGGGCTGCCTGCTCACTCAGAGCTCTGCTGGGAGACACCACAAAGGGCCCAGAAGGACTGGAGCTCTTTAGCACAGAGTCTGAGAGTGACGTGGAATAGCTCAGGCCTTCTGAAAAGGCATGAGCTGCCTGAGTTGAGGCAGAAAACCACATTCAGGTGTCTTAACCCTGAACTAAATATCATCTTCAGATCCTGACATAAATGGTACACCAAGAATTTGCAGCTAGATTGGAGAGCTGATTGGAACAATCATGAATTACATTCATGAAGAATGTAATCTTCAAAAGCAACCCCTCATGCTCACGAAGAGGAGGAGGAGGCAGCGACAGTGGTGCTCAGCAGCTTGGTGGAGAACACCAACACCTTGCACAGGACCTTTGTACCAGAAGTACAGTGAGACACTCCAACAAAGACACTGCTGCCTGACTGGTGACAAGGCACACAGCCTCCCGTGGCACAGGAAAGTTATGGTCATCGTCCCTGCAAACTTACTTATCAGTGCTTAAACGTGACTTACAGATGTGCACCACATTGTGTCTGGCTAATTGACAAACTACTCATTTCTCTTATGAGAACACTGAAAACTGACTGTTTTACGTGTCTGTACATGGCTAGAATAGAACAGGGAGCAGAGTGCTGAGGACTGGAGGGAGAACAGCCACATCTGCACTGCACAGTCACCTCCTCCTTCCCCAGAGCCAGGCCAAGCTAACCATGCCACAGCCACCAGTCAGGAGTCAGCTGGGCACACACTCACACAGGGCACACGGGCTCTGGGGAACACAGCCCTCCGAGTGCATCATGACACAAGTACCTAGGGACCCACGGTAAGGCCTGTGGATTCAAGAGCCACAACTGGCTGGATTTCCTGCTGTTTATTTACACACAGGGTCTGCCTGTTCGGGCTGTGAACGCAGTAGGGCTAGGAGGACCGAAAAATTTCGTAGGCAGCAACGCCAATGTGGTTAGACTTTTTAGGTATGAGAAGTATCCAGTTACAGAATTCATTGCGTATTTTTTACCTTTACATCTTACTCTGAATCATTTCAAGCTTTCTCAGCTGAAATCCTCCAGCACTGACTCTGTTTGAGAGAAGCTTTGTTATCGCTTCTGAGAGCAGCTGTGTGGTCAAACAGAGCTTTACACACTTTGAAACCCCAACAATATCAGCCTCAATCAACTAAAGCAATTTCCAGAAACACTGGAATCTGTCAGATGTACCTGCTGCTGACAGAGATAACGGGTACCACGATGTGCCTGATGTGTACTGACAACTCATCCCTTTCACGCCAGCAGGACGATGGAAGTCCAACTCCACCAAACATAACATTCAATGGCAATTTGCTCTTTAACATTAGAATCATAGAACCATCAGGGTTGGAGGAGACCTCTAAGATCATCCAGTCCAACCATTAACCTGTCACTGCTGGAACCCCCAAGCCCTAATCCTGCAATGCCACGTCAGACACCTCTGAAACACCTCCAGGGATGGTGACTGCACCACCTCCCTGGGCAATATCCAGTGCTGAACACCACAACAGGGAAAACATTTCTCCTCACACCCAATCTGACTCTGCCCTGGCTCAGCTCAAGGCCATTCCCTCTCTCCTCTCCCTCAGCCCTGGCAGGACACACATCCCCACAGCTGGAGAGTTTCAGGTAGTCATAGAGAGTTCAGACACTGCTGGGAGGGAACACAAACACAACTCTTATGTGACTGCTAAACCTTCCTTACCAATGCTCTAAGCAGAAGGCAATATTAAGTATTCCAAGATGACACTTCTCCCTCTGCCTTGTATTCCTTAATTCTTAACTACTCCCTATTTCTCTACCCATTTGCATTTCTTTAATGCCAAAATATTTTATGCCTCTGATATTTTTATGTCCCTAACTACAGGCAGCAATCAAAATGCTGGCACTTCCTGGCTACTAACACTGAAAGCTCCTGTCACAAGAGAGAAGGAGCATGTCATGTACTCATAAGGAACGGAATCATCACCAACAATTGCTATTATTGGCATCTTTCAAACAGGCTCCAAACCAGCCTCTTTCTGTGTCTCAAGCTCCTGTTGCTGAGCAAGGAATAGAATCAGTAACCATCCTGGAAATCTGGCAAACATGGGAAGAAAGAGGGAGGGAGGGAATATTAGGCCATAGTTTTGAATTTTCTCCAGAATTCAGTGCATGAGAACAGTCAGATGAATTACAGCCTCACGCTAATGAAAAATCGGTTATTTTGGATGTTAATTATGCACAGATGCTTATTCTAAAAGCATCTTTAGCAACAGTGAGAAAGTACAATCAAGAGATTCGTTCCTTCAAGGCCTGTTAAAGAGCAGGGCCAAAATTCCACTGGAATGTACAAAGGAGACCAGCTGACAGAGTTCACCACACCTATAGATACATCCTTTGCCACACATCCTCCTCGCAGGCTCAGCCCGAGCTTTGGTGTGGCCGCGGGCGTGAAGCAGCTAACCCTGCCCTAGGACAAGGCTGCACCACCCTGAGGGCTGCCCATCCCACTGAGAAGAACCAGGAAGCCCCAGTACCCACCAGTTACTGCCCTAATGGAGGTAGCTACAACACACACTTCAGCAGAATAGCTTCACACCCAGTGGCAAAAGTCTCAAGGAAAGAACCGAGTCCAGGAGTCCAACTGTCTACAATTTCACTTTCCTCTAAAATCAAGATCACAAACCCATGTAGAATATATCGAATACTGCGAGAAATAACAGGTGTGAGTTATGAAAAGGATATTCATCCTAACATACCTCATCAAGAGCCACAGGATTTGCACGGCAACACTTCCCAGTAGCATACGTATGGGACCAGCATCATCCACAGGTGTAAGCAACACTCATATTTACTGCAGAAAATATTCAACGCAGCAAATGAAAGCAGCAACATCTGAATTCTAATGGTAGGCAAGGAGACAGCAAGGAGAGAGTCTTAGGGGAGGAAAAAGCATGGGAGAGCCACATCCATTTTTATAAAGAACTCAGAATTGCTTCTCTGCTCGGCCAATCCAGTCCAGCCTGAGACCTGTGACCGTGGGAGCAGGGGCAGAGGAAGGTGATGCCCTTAGGCAGGGCAAGAGCTTTGCTTTACCCAGCTCAGCACGTGTGCAGCTCAGCTGTGCAGTCCAGGATGGAGGAGTTTAGAAGCTCAGGCCTGGGGCTTTTACCAGCACCTGCCTTTGTGCTGGGCTGCACACATCAGGATGCACATGAGGAAGCCAGGGAGAACAAGGCCTTTGAGGAACAGGTACCCCAGGAAAGGGCAGCCTGGAGTAAAGGAGTGACACCACACCTGGGACTCCTGCCTTTGAGGGACTCCAGCGAGGTTTGGTTGCTTCAGTAAGTGCTTTGCAGAAAGGGCTATTAATTAGCTGCGAAAGGTCATCACAGCAGGTCTGACACACACAATGAGTACTGAGGGTCACTGGACTTTTTTTTAGCTGATTTAAACCATATCTTATATTTAAAACTGCTTATTGATTTCACTTAGACCAAAAATAATTTCATCTTCTGGAGCACTATTTAAAATAGATCACGCACTGTCAGCTCTTCCAGAGGAAACTGAAAATGATGGAAAAGCACATGCAGCCCTGATAAACACTACATCTGTGCCCTCCTCGGACTGTGCTGGAGACCAGCAGAGGATCACTGACCGCGCTCGCCCCAGCACTGCGGCACGAGGAGCTCGGTCCCCGGGGCAGGGAGAGCCCCAGGGCAGGGAACTGCCCCGTGCTGCCCGGGCTGTGCCTACGGAGTGGGGAGTGACAGGCTGGGAAGTAGTGCTGGAAAGGGC
>NW_008662652.1:0-505 GCF_000695815.1 Acanthisitta chloris
AAAGATTGTGATGAGTGGATCTTTCTGATGGTTGCTGTGGCAACCAACCATCTCAAGTCCCCATGGAAACAGTCCCCAGCTGCTGGTTGCTGTGGCAACTGGTTGTAGCAGCTGGTCTCAGTGAACTGTGCCATGGCAACCTGACTCTGCTATCTCTTCTGGTCTCAGCAACCCTATACAATGCTGCTGGCTTTCCTGCTTTGAAGAGTGCTGAAATTAAACCAAACTTTGGGCACTGTAATTGGCAGGGAAGGGAGGATAAACACATGGCATGAGAAGAACTTCAGCTTTCTACTCTCTTTCTTGCTAGAACCTGGATGCTGATCTCTCTATCTCTCTCAAGCTGTTGTCTTTTGTGCATCTGCATCTGTTGCTGCACGACCTGAATGGCTGTGCAGATGCCACCTCATGCCTTCAAATAAGAAAAGCTAAGCTGGTGTTAATCCCGCAGTAGTACAGAACCTGAAGAACAAAGTGCCCATGCCCTCTTTCTAAACCCTGGTAT
>NW_008662653.1:0-798 GCF_000695815.1 Acanthisitta chloris
AGGGGCAGCCCAGTGACACCCCAGGGCACGGACTGGGACAGGGACTGGGACACCCCAGGGACACCCCAAGGTCCTGCTGTGTCCCCCCACGTCCTCCAGGTCTCTCTGTCCACCTCAGGTCTGTCCATGTCCCTCTGTGTCCATTGTCCTCCTTGTCCTCCCTGTCCCCATGTCCTTCTACACCCTCAGGTCATCCATGTCCATCCATGTCCTCACGTCCTTCTCCATCCCTCATGTCCCTCCCTGTCCCCATGTCCTTCTACACCCTCAGGTCATCCATGTCCATCCATGTCCTCATGTCCTTCTCCATCCCTCGTGTCCCTCCATGTCCTCATGTCCTTCTCCATCCCTCGTGTCCCTCCAGGTCCTTCTCCATCCCTCGTGTCCCTCCATGTCCTCCATGTCCTGCACATCCTTCTCCATCCCTTGTGTCCTCCTCCACCCCTCATATCCTTCTCCATCTCCAGCTCTTTCTCCATCCCACGTGTCCCTCCACATTGTCCATGTCCCTTCACGTCCTCACGTCCTTCTCCATCCCACGTGTCCTTCTCCAGCCCTCACGTCCTTCTCCATCCCTCGTGTCCCTCCATGTCCTTCTCCATCCCACGTGTCCTTCTCCACCCCTCACGTCCTTCTCTATCCCTCGTGTCCCATCACATTGTCCATGTCCCTTCACGTCCTCATGTCCTTCTCCATCCTTCGTGTCCTTCTCCACCCCTCACGTCCTTCTCCATCCCTCGTGTCCCTCCATGTCCTTCTCCATCCCTCGTGTCCTTCTCCACAGTTCCACATCCTTCT
>NW_008662653.1:847-1930 GCF_000695815.1 Acanthisitta chloris
TTCTCCGCGCCCCTTCCTCCCCTGATGTCCTTCTCCATCCCTCGTGTCCTCCTCCACCCCTCACGTCCTTCTCCAGCTCCACCTCCACCTCCTCCTGCCGCGTCGTCCTGTCCCGCCGTGTCCCCCCGTGTCCCCTGTCCCCATGTCCCTGCGGGTCCCTCCCTCACCTGCCGATGATGCTCTTGATCTGGGAGTCCTTCTCCTGCTGCTGCTGCCGCAGCCTCTTCTCGCTCTGCTCCAGCCTGTGCTGGTACTGGAGGAGGATGCGACTCGTTTGCTCCTCCTGCGTCACCAGGCGCCGCTCGTACTCCTCCAGCTTCCGGTTGGACATGTGCAGCCTCTCCTTCAGCGAGTGGATCTCCTCCTCGTACTCCTTCACCTGCCACACGTCACACTGCGGCCACCGCGGGGACGACCGGGGGACATCGAGGGATGTGGGGGGACCTGATCTGGGGGAGCCTGACCCGCTGGGAACCCTCTCTGCTGTCACCTCGGGGGCAACAGGATCATCTCACGGGTTCTTGGACCCGTCAGGATCATCTCATGGGTTACTGGACCCATCAGGATCATCTCAAGGGTTATTGGATCCATCAGGGTCACTTGGAGCCCACCAGGATCATCTCATGGGTTTGGATCCATCAGGATCATCTCACGGGTTCTTGGATCCATCAGGATCATCTCATGGGTTATTGGACCCACCAGGATCATCTCACGGGTTCTTGGACCCACCAGGATCACTTGGAGCCCACCAGGATCATCTCACGGGTTCTTGGACCCACCAGGATCACTTTGAGCCCACCAGGATCATCTCACGGGTTCTTGGACCCACCAGGATCACTTTGAGCCCACCAGGATCATCTCACGGGTTCTTGGACCCACCAGGATCACTTTGAGCCCACCAGGATCATCTCACGGGTTCTTGGACCCACCAGGATCACTTTGAGCCCACCAGGATCATCTCACGGGTTCTTGGACCCACCAGGATCACTTTGAGCCCACCAGGCGCCTGGAGCAGGATCATCTCCTGAGTTCTTGGACCCATCAGAACCATCTCTGGGGTTCCTAACTCCCCCAGGATCACCT
>NW_008662654.1:0-643 GCF_000695815.1 Acanthisitta chloris
CCTACCACAAGGATGTTACCGGCATGGGGCAGAGCCTCTCTCCGTTGTCTGGATCGGGCCTGGGGAGCATCCACAACTCCCAGCAAGGGCTGCCCCACTATGCTCACCCCAGTGCCACCATGCCCGCCGAGAAAATGCTCACCCCAAACGGATTTGAAGCCCACCACCCTGCCATGTTAGCCAGGCATGGCGACCAACACCTCACCCCCACCTCCGCTGGCATGGTGCCTATCAACGGGATCCCACACCATCCCCATGCCCACTTGAACGCCCAGAGCCACGGGCAGATCCTGGGCTCTGCCAGGGAGCAAAACCCTTCTGTAACTGGTTCGCAGGTCAACAGTGGAAGTAATTCAGGGCAAATGGAAGAAATCAATACCAAAGAAGTAGCTCAGAGGATCACCACCGAGCTCAAGCGGTACAGCATCCCCCAGGCTATCTTTGCCCAGAGGGTGCTGTGCCGCTCTCAAGGGACGCTCTCAGACCTGCTGAGGAACCCCAAGCCCTGGAGCAAGCTCAAATCCGGCCGGGAGACCTTCCGCAGGATGTGGAAGTGGCTCCAGGAGCCGGAGTTTCAGCGGATGTCTGCTCTGCGGCTTGCAGGTGAGCCCGCTGCGGGGCGGTCGGGGCACGGCGGCGGCGG
>NW_008662655.1:0-317 GCF_000695815.1 Acanthisitta chloris
ACCTCAAGGGGATTTGATTTTTGGGTATGACATAGTATAGAATATGACATACATATAGAGTATGACATGGTATAGAATAAGGGATGGATAAAGTCCTGGTTCCAGCCAGGACAGGGTTAGCTTTTGCAGCAGCCCAGCAGGGCACGGCCAGGACCCTGGGGTTATTCTATACCACCTCCTGCCATGGGGCCAGAGGGGGGTGGCATTCCTCCAGTTTGCACAGGTTCTGTGTGGTGAGCAAGTGTTAATAGCTCTCCTATCTTGTACACTCTGTTATCAGTATTGTTGTTGTTACTATTTGTTTTCTTATTTCCTTG
>NW_008662656.1:0-5275 GCF_000695815.1 Acanthisitta chloris
AGCCGAGCAGGTATTTGAGGATCATCGTGGGCTAGGAACGTCTGCCGTGTCCAAAGGCACGCCGAAAGGGGAATCTGGCAGTGCTTTCTAGTTGCTGGAAATGAGACTTCACCCTATATTCGATTTTCTCTACAAAGATCAATTGATTTTCTATTTTTAATATGTTAGCAAGGTGTCTGGAGTGCAGAGACTTCTCCAGCACGGTGATTGCATTACCCCTGTTTTATAATTTGTCATTTTATCCTACAGTGAAGGTTATTCGCCCAGAAGTGGATTGCCTTAAATCTTGCAGGGTGAAGACTTGCTTCCTGACACCTGAAAAATGTGTCTTTGCTTTCCTGAATGGTATTAAAAAAGTATCTTTCACCTTTGAATTTGCATCAGTCAAAAGTTTTAGGGCATTGAGGAAGTGGTTCTGTAGAGCCATGAGCTCTCAGATTTCCCCAGGAGCGTAAAATTTGCAGAGTGAGTTAAACCTGTAAAAATACATGACCTATTTTTACATTGAGAGTATTTGGTGGGTGGTCAGGATTAATAATCTGCATTAAAGGGAGTTGGTGAGTGTGATGTGGAAGCGTTAGCTGTGGCAATTTAGATTATTTTAAGGGTGGCATAGAATGTTCTGGGTTGATGCCTCACACTGGACTGTTTGTTCCTTTTGATGATGGGTCTGTGTGCCTATCCAAGACACTTTATTGTCTTGGAATTGAAATTTTTTTTCATGATAGTGCTGATGTAGCAGTGTGGATGACACTTGCTCCATTGACTTTTCGAGGTAAAACCTAGTGCTTACATGTGCGATGACCAGTTATAACACTTGCCTTGGTGTCTAGAGGAATGGGCTTTGATCTCCTTTACTCCTACTTCCTCTGTATAAATTATTTGTAGGCAAGGTGCTTCAGGGTAAAGTATTCCCGGCTTGATCTCTGCCAAGAAAATGATTTTCAATTTTAAGGGAGTCTAGCAAAACTGCAGGCTTTGCCTCCCTGGAAAGCGGTTGTGGGGAGTTCTTCAGGCAATCAGACAGCTCTTGGCTGTCAGAGTACCCACCTCACGTGAGCTGGAGGAGTCCTTTTCCTGTGTTCCAGTGGTGACTTGGTTGCTAAAACACCTTGTGAAAACTGCCTGTAGTCGCAGCCATGAATGCTTACCACACTTTGGAGGAAGATGCCGATTGTTTCAAGTCTAGTGACATAGGTATTTCCACCCCCTTTTTTTTCCCTTTATATATGAAAACTGAGATGGAATCTATGGTGGACTGACATTAGAAGCAAAAACTGCACTGGTTTTTGGTTTTTGCTGCTGGGTATCTGTGGACTTGTCTAGATTGCTACTGTCTAGAATGGCCAAGGGCACTGTAAATTTCTTTTTTTTTTAGCCATTAAAAATGTAGATCCATTTCCCCCACTATAACTGTTACCGTTATAACTTAAGAATGTAGACAGTATTTTTCTTAAATATATTTCAGCATGAAGGAGGGTGAGAATCAGGTTCTACATGTATTTGTTTTCATGCATTTAAAACATAACTTAGAGTTACTCAAGGTCAGTTTCCTACATCCTTTGACTGTATATATATATGCAGACTCCAGCAGATTCATTTTAGTTTTGTGTGGATGCAGTTAGGATTAGGGCCTTGTAATCAGTAACTTCAGGGGAAGATCACACTTCCTCTCAGGAAAAAATACTCTGTGTGTTTTTTATTTGGCCCTTACTGTCCCTCTTCTTACTTTAGTTACATCAGAAATCATGTCATTGGGTGCCAAGTGCATACACTTATGTACCTACTTAGCAAACACCATTTCCCAATTTTTCATCGTCTTGGCCCTCAAAACTTACTTCTGCAGTTAGTTGATCACATTCTCTCTACATGTGTTCAGAGTCCTGCTGCAGCGATCATTTCCCTAGTTTGTTGTGTTGGCCTTTCTGTTTCTTTTCACTTGTTCCCCTTTTCTTGTTTGTCAGATGTCTCTCGGCTTTTCAAGACCCTGTGTGGCCTGTTTCCATGTGACTTACTGTCTCAGCACTTTCTCGTCTGGTCTGGCCATTATGGACACAAGTTGCAATGTTCTGTCTCTTGTGTTTTCGGACAGCTCTCTCTGCCATGCTCACCTCTTGTGTAGCAGCAACTGTACTGACCTGACTCCAGCGAGGCAGGTGGTGCTTTACCACTCTGGCTCTTGGTGGTCAGTATGGTCTTAAATTCTGATGGGAATGAACATTCAGTAGGATTTCAACTTGCTTTACAAGAAGTTTTAGAATATCTCCCAAATTGATGGCCTGTGCCCTCTGCATTTGCAGCCAGTGCTACTGATGAAGAAGGCACTTTAGATAAAGTGAGGAGTAGATTTCTGTTTTGCCTTTTTTTTTTTCAAATTTTTTTCCTCCAGTTACTCATTAAACTGCTTTGAGATGCTTAGTGAGGACTTCCTTCAAAATTTATCAGCAGCTAAATCTTTCACAACTTAATTCTCAGCTTAGCAGGAGTACCTTGTTGCAGTACTTCTGACAGTTCAGAAGGTATTTGAAATTTGACTAAGTAGGAAAACTTTTTTCATAACCACAGCTGAAAATGAGCTCTGAAGTGCTGCTATTTCTTGTTATTGCAGGCAGTCAATTCAGTTAATTCACTAACATGCAATATTTCCTTTCCATTAAACAACCTGCTTTTTATTTGTAAGTGATGTTTAACAGTCTTTTTTTGTTGTTACATTGTGGTAACTGCTAGTCATTGAGAAGTGGTTTTGAGCAAAACCAAGCAATTTAGCCTGATTTTAAGAGTAAAGGTTGACTCACAGGTTATTTTAACTTGCTTTGGAGTAATAGTGAATTAGCCTTCCTGAAACAGTAGCATACAGTAATGTATATGTTAGTTCAGCTCTGAAAGATGCAGAGCACAGTTAACTCCTTGATGTGCTTTACCATTGTTAACTTTTTCTGTTCCTTGATATGTGGCGCTGGTAATATGCACTGATGTTTCACATGTTTGAGCTGTGTTCTGCTGGTAGAGACAGCTTCAAATGTGTAAGGAGTTATCAGGGTGTTGCAAGAAATTAGGTTTCTGTCCTTTTGTGAAACTTGTATGCTGGGTGTTTCTTAGTGCCAGTGTTGTGCTAGGTGAGATCTAGCTGGACATCAAGTTGCAAGACCTTGGGAGGTAAAAAGCCTCTTTCTCCTTCATTATGCTCTGTAAATGAAGCCTCTCCTACTGCTAGTCTGTGTTGTGTCCCAAATTGTTGCTATGACAGCTCTTTTAATAACTCCATGTTTTGTGAAGTGTCAGTTAAAATTAAGAATATTAACTTTTTACGAAGGGTGGTTCTCATATGTTCCTAAGTATTTGTTTTTAAGTGCTTTGCTGGCTACTAGCAAAGATAAGTGTCTAAACACTCGGGACTATTCTTAGTGTGTGCAGTTGGGCCTAAACTGCTAAGACTAAATGCAGAGTTTTGCAGCCACTCTAAAATGCAAATCTGGATCATCCCTCAAAACAGCGTGGAAGAAGAAAAAGTGTGAAGTTCCTTACTTCAATAAAAAGAGTAATAGCTTGTCTGGTTAGATAGCTGAAGGAACTTCAAATGATCATTTCCTCGGTCTGGTTGCACTCTAGGGAATTATCTCTGGTTTAAATATGTTTGTCCTTTTCTCCCCACCCTTACAAAGATGACAAAGCATGTTTTCCTTTGAACTAGCATTGGGAGAAGTGCTATTATTAGAAACAAGAAACCATTGGTGTTGTATCCAAGTTATTTGCAACCCTTAAAGAATTAATATTAAGGCCCATTAGCATTTTCCCCCGTTGCTTGGCTGAGAATACCAAGGCTGGAATGATAGAAAAATCAATTACAGTTGGCACTTGCAGTGACATGAGAGAGAAGCTTCAAGAAGTACAAGGCATTGTGATCTTGGGCCCAACTACTTGTTCATTTCCTCTCCCACCAAAGTAATATCTGATTTTTGGTTTGAAAAATGAGGCATTATTTCATCATGTAAACATAATGAAAAGTTTTACCAAGAGCACTCTGACATTGTTTACACAATTTCTGTAGATTACAGATGACTGTGTGATTGTGATTACAGGCAAGAGGTGAAACTGATACTTATTTTTAATGTGAGTAAGCACAGGGATGTTCAGCTAGGGGGCCTCCTCTTACAGTTGCCACTTGTTTTGGGCTAAAGGTCAATTCCTACCCTGTCAGAGTTTGTGAATGCCTGTTAAAGATTATTCTTGCAGGAGTAGCTGTAAAATCCTCAGAGTGGAGATTTCTGAAGAAGTTACAGTGTTGATTGGCTTTGTTTTCTGTGTGGAAGGGGATGTGATCGCAGTGTTGCAGTTAAAACAATGTGAGCCAAATTTACTGTTGCATTTTAACGTTGACATTTAGCAAACATTTTAAAAGCTCCACAAATTTTTAGCTAATTTTGTTCAAGGGGGATTCTTTGAAAAATCAGGGATTTCTCAGGACAGGTTACAGAGTTTGACCATAATGGCTAGCCCAGTAGTTTGTTTTGAAGCTTTTTCACCAGTGATGCTTAAATTCCTTCAGTCCTGCTGCTTTGCATATTGTCTTAGACTGTGAGCACAAGACTAACTTGATTTGAACTTCACCAGTTCATCTGTCCAATAGTTGCCAGCCAGAGAAGGAGGTAATCAAAACAGCAGAGATGAGTTTTCCATATGTCCCTTCCTGCATCGAATGGCCTGTGTGTTGTCCTTTCTCAGCTTCACTTGGTTAGAAGAATTTTTGATAATCAGAAGTACTAATCTCAAGAACTGTTTTATTTTTATTTCACAGGTGGAAATACCACTGTGTTTATTCAAATAAGGGTTAATGTGGCCTAATTAATAGTTTACAGGTACCATTGAAGTGCTTAGTTCAGTATCCCGTTGCAGTTGGAGTTTTGGGTAGGAGGATGAGCTTTACACATTTTCTTTCCAAGAATGTTCATGAATGTGGGGATGTACTTTGCAGAGTATTAGCTGCCTGAGTGCAGATGTGCTTTTGTTACAGTGTTATTTTTATTTTTTGTGTCTGTTCCTCTGCCTTTCTTCCCTTAATTCCATGCTTCTTGGAGGAATGGGGTGATCCCACTTCTATTTTAATCGAATCTGTTTGTGTCAGAATGCTATTATTTCATAAATGTCACTATTTTAAGATCACATATTCCTGTTCTTCAGTATGTTTTTAGAATTCTAAGAAATGACTGTAGTCAACACTTCTAGTGCCTCTAAGGCAGCACAGGTTAGGCTCTCTTGTGATGTAAGGGAATGAACT
>NW_008662656.1:5516-13098 GCF_000695815.1 Acanthisitta chloris
TATTCAGCATTTGGCATTCCAGGCTGCATAGATGAGTTGAAAATCTGGTGGTGTACGTGCTTTAGGAAACAAATATCCAACCTGTGTAACTGTAGTGAGTGATTGCTTTAAAGCCTTGTCAGAATGATCTTGGAACTGTTTGACTTGGAGAGATGAGGGAGCCTTGCTCGTTGCTTTGCTGCTGTTCTAACAACAGCTGCTGCAGGCTGAGACATCTCTCAGTCTCCCGTCCTTTCTCCTGTGTGAGGCCCACTTAAAACTTGGTACTCTGTGTGCTTCATAATAAGTCAAAGCTTCCTTCAGTTTCCCCAAAAGTTGTAGTGTTTGATAACATTGTATCAGCTTACTTTTCTGAAGCTTATGGAATGAATTTTGTGATACCCTGAAAATAATAGGGTCAGTAATAATCATATATATTCCACATCCCCTGAAGGAACTGATGTGCTTGAAACTGCATCTGTATTTTGGTGCATGGTTTTGTTTTTTTTTTTAAATCTTTTTTTCTAAAAAGCTATTCTGGTGGTTGTTTCGGGTTTGGTTATTTTTCCCTCGCAGTGTATCTTGGCATATTTGTTACTGATAGATATTTAAATTTTTAATGAAACTTATGTTTGGTTGAAGTAGGTAACCTCTTTTAACATACTTGGAAGAAAAATACTTTTTTATGGTTTATATAAAAGTAGTATTTCTGATTATCATGCTAACAAGTTGAAATTTCATTAACATTGTAAAGTAAAATCATATACTACGGAAATCTGAAATCCTGTGATTTAATGTCTGAATTGCAGTTTAATCTGATGGTACATGAACTGGGAATTACTTGGTATGGCTCGTTTATTTCTTCTATAAAATTTAAAAGTTCTTGTGGAAAACATTGTTTTATGTGCATATAGTTTTCATTGTTTTGATAAGAAGGTGTTTCTTTGCAGCACTAGGCTGGGAAAACAAGGTTTTATTTTAAGTTTTCATACTTCCTGAAGTTTTTCTGGGTTAACATGTTTTCTAAATTGAGTATTCTGCTGTAGGTGTGTTAATAATTTACTCTTGCTTTGTGTACACGAGCATTTAGTACTAGTACCTTGCTTTATGGTCTTACAACTATATGCTGCATTATCTCTTTTGTGCTTCATGCTTGCATTAATTTGACTTGCATGCATGCCTAAAAGTTTGAAATAAGTTCTACATTTATTTCTTTATGCTGCTTTTAAGGTCTGGACTTTAAACAGTATTGGTCCTTGTCTCTCAGTTGGCAGTTGCCCTACTATAGCTTAAAAAACTCTTGAGAAGATGATGAATTAGTAATAGTGAGATCAACAACAAACAATATTTCTATGAATATCGAGCTCTTCCATTACTGTATTGGATATTTTCCTTTATTAAATTCTCCAATTAGTCATGGTCTACTGTTGCTCATTGCTACTCCTTTTATATGTGCTTTATTTTACTAATTAGTTGTTGTCTATTTAAAATAATTTTCTGTTTTAATAATCTCAATATAACACGGTGCTTGCACTCTTCTTAATTTTTCTCTCTAAATTTCTAGAGAATTGATCATAATTTTTATTTCTCTTGATCTCTTTTTTTTTTTATGCATTATGCAAAGCATTTTTTGGTTTTCCAGGGATCAAAGTAGCTGTGTTCTTGCTGTGTGAAGTAGTACACCTGGGTTAGGCTGTGAGTACTTCCACCTTCCTGTCTGTATGGTTCTTCTTTAGTTTATTACTTGTTGTTGTAGTGTGTTTCCTTTCTCTTTATTTTTCTTCCTTGTATATTTGTTTTCCTGCTGCTGTCGCTGTTATGGCCACATATTTTTCTTTAGATATCCTCCATGCATAAAGGATGGCACTAGGAGTGCCATTTCATGTTTGACTTGACTGGATCTAGTTTGGGCTGCTACTAAAGAGGTTTTCTCCCTCCCACCAGACACAAGCTGGTCTGACTCTGCTTCTTGTATTAGGTCTAGCAGCTAAGCAGCAACTGCATGAGGAATTCATTTGCCTTGGTGAACCAGCCTTCTGGAGAGATACGAGGGTGGGAAGATGGGAGAAGTTGCCAAGTCAACAGCTGCACAGCCCGGTGCGAGGGAAGTGCGTAGTGCTATTCTGCATTTCCTTCTGTGTGGATCTAACATGAATCAATATCCAAAATAATTCCTGTCCTTTTGAAAACAGGGAATGTCATCATTCCTTCTGTGACATCTGAATGCGTCTCTGCCTCCAGAAAAACTTATACAAGGTTTGGTAGCTCCACTTTGGTTAGGTTTCTTTTTTCACACTTACCTGTTTGCTTCTGAGCAACACATTGCAGTGCCTGTCAGCAATGTTTTGTCGCAAAGCACTTGATTAAAGTTGTGAAGGTTCTCAGGGTTGCACAGGCAGCAGACAGTCTTTTTCTCAGTAACACTATTCACAAAAAGGCAAAAGTGCACAGGGGACTGTGAAAGTGATACACAGAGCAAGCAGGCCTGCCTCAAGGGGTGGTGAACTGCCCCAGCCCTGTTCAAAGCCAGGTTGGATAAAGCCTTGAGCATCCTGGTCTAACGGGAGATGTCCCTGCCCATGGCAGGGGGTTGGGACTAGATGATCTATAAGGTCCATTCCAATGCCTTAATGTACTATGATACTATGAACCAAACATCTCTTGAAGTGAGTAGGTAAAGCACACAAGCATCGAAGGAGGGATTGGGAAAGCGGAATATTAAACACATGAAGGGGAAAGATTTGGTTTGTTCATATTATATTCCCATTACATTTATCTCATTGGAAAAAGATAATACTATTTAAACACTTTTTCCTCTCCTCTTAAGGGTATTGTTTGCTTTTCCTTATTTTTTTTCCTTTCTTTTTTGTGACACTGCCTATTCTGCCATGAGTTAGGCATCAACTGCCAATTAAAGAAGTTGCAATATTCTTTGAATATTGTGGACTACTGAAAAATGTGGTGATACTGAACTAATCTCTTTCTCTTGCTTTATTTTATGCACTGGATCATATTCTGTCCAGAAAAAAACAGTTGCAGGTAACTGGAAGTTTTGAGGCTTACTCTAGCTTTGTAAAACTTTGTGTCATTTTGTGTAACAGCTGTTTCCATGGTTATTTTGTCTTCATCCACTAAGCATGCTTTGTAGGAACTTTGGCCTTATAGGAGTTCAGATGTACTCTGAAAGACCACTGGGAATTTGTAGTGAAATAGTGGTTGTGTCAGAGTTTCTGGGTTTTTTAACCGGAGAAAACCTTCAGCAGTGATACACAGAACTGTATCAAATTTAACTTAAGAAGGAAACAGTGAGGTAACCTCACAATCTTCAGAGAAAGGTGCTAGTAGTCTGTCAGTGAATTTCAGTTTCTTCTTAAAAATGTACTATATTTGCAGCTTGGGATCTGTTACCTCTTCTTTGTGGTGCATACTGTGATCTTTGAAGTACCTCTACTTTTCGATCCATTTCATTTTATAGTTTGTTAATTATGATACTGATTAAAATGCACTACATACTTTAAAAAACGTTGGGGAACTATCATTAAAGTTTGACAAGAGAAATTGGGTATAGTGAAGGGGTGATCATTGCAAGCAGGTGTCCAAACTGAAACTAGCTCATGGTGCTGGCACTGGTTGAGGTCTTGGAATTAAAAGAGCAAAATGTATTAAAATCAGTGAAAAGTATTAAAGTCAGTGAATACAACATTGGTAGCTGTTTCTTTGGTTTCCAGTATTTAATTAGTAGATGCCTTTTATTATGTTGGTGGTAGGTGTGTAGAGACTACTGCTCTTGATTGTTTATGTTGTAAGATAAAGGTGAGCATTGGAGGGTGGAGGAAGGGGGTAATACTTTTAAAAGTTGTGTTACTTCTCAGTCACCTAAGAGGGTCAGAATATTCATTGGGAGCACTAACAGCCTTTCTAAACCTACCCTTTCCTTGGTGGCCTGTGTAGCCAGCATGTGGTTTCAGAATGTGGATATATTTTGTTCTGGCACAAAAACCCTTGTGGTAGTGTTGGGTATTGTACACTGGTTTCCGGGTGGATTTGTATTGCAGTGGGGAGGGCAGAACTGGACACAGGACTCCGGGAGAGTCCAAACAGAGAAGAAGGTTCTAGACCTGCTGGTGATACTTCTGCTGATACAGGATGGAATACTGTTGGCCACCTTTGCTAGAAGGGCACACTGCCAACTCCTGTTCACCTTACAGTGCACCTCTGGGTCGTTTTCTGTAGAGCTGCTTCCAGAGAGTTGGCCCCAGACTGTGTTGTGGCTCAGGGTTAGCCACCCCAGATGCAAACCTCAGCTTGTTTTTGTTGAACTTCATGAGGTTCCTGTCAGCGCATGTCTCTAGCCTGTTGACGCTCCTCTGAACTCTCCAGCACATTGAGCGCTCACCCCACTTACTGAATTGTGTGCAGACTTAGTGAGAGTTCACTGTGTTTCATCATCCATCTTGTTAATGAAGACAAACATCATCAGCTCTGTATTGATCCCTGAACATTCCTGCCTAGTTACTGGCTGTCCACTGAACTTTGCACCACTGATCATGTTTCTGCATCCAGCAATCCAGTCAAATTTTCACTTGCTGTATAATCTACACATCTAGTCTGCACCTCACCAATTTTGTGATAAGGAGGCTGTGAGCAACTGTGCTAAAGGCAAGGCAAGGTGCACATTAGCTTAGCCCCCCTCCTCATTCTGAGCATCAGTTCCCTCGTCACAGAAAGCAGTTGGGTTGGTCAGACATGATTTGCAGGTGGTAAATCCGTTTTGGTTGCTCACAACCTTCTAGGGGCTGAGGTTTTGCTGGCTGGCATGTATTTTTCCTTCCTTCCTTTCCTGGACCTTCCTTCTTGCTGGTCCTCTTCTGCTGCCAGTATAGTATGAGATATCATTTGTTGGCTTTCAGTTGAGCTTTGGCTTTGTGGGTTCCATGATAGTGGTTGCAGTAGTGCCTGGAGTCAATGTGCCATTTGACATTACAGCTGAGAAACTCAATGTGGTTTTCCTTGATGAGCAAGACATTATTGCTCACAGCTTTTCTCCACCTTTTTAATAAATTAAAAAAAACACAACTTTTCTTCAGGAGTGGTGAGGGATAGGGATCTTTTAACCACATTATTTTATTTACCAAAATAATTCTACAAAGATATGTGACGTGACTGACTGTAGTTAGAGACTACAACCTTGATCATTAGGGACAATGTGGAAATTAATTTTTAGCCTGGTTGGCTGTGTCTGTCACTAGATGACTCCTTCTGGCAATTATGATAGATAATGTGAATTAGCTTCTTCCATTTCTTTCACATGTGTAACCTGACCTAATAAGGCAAGTGGAGTCAATCTTTATATTTAGTCCAGTCACAGATAAAAATATTCTAAAGATAGGTTTCTAGCTTAGTATTTTTGAAGTAACTTTTTCATCTAGATGAGGAATGTTGCTTATTTGGGAGCTATTAAATTGTGGTATGTACTATTAAAAGAATAAAACCCCACAGTAAATCACTATACTGCATCCAAAGCAGTTTTGCCTTAAACTTAGTTGGATAGTGCTGAAAATTGTGCTGCAAGTGGCAGATGGCACATATCATATTACCAGTGGATTAAAGAACTAAACAAAACTCTGATATCAGACAAATTTTATAGCCTGAGGAAGCCAAATTACTAAAAGGTTATTCGAAAGTCTTTCTACAATAAAAGTAAAGTATTGGATTTTGTGAGTGCATATATAATATTTGTGTATATGTGAAATAAGTTTTAACTCTCAGTTAAAAAAATAATCACACATATCCTGGTGGTATGTATGACGTGTGATTTATCAGTTTGTTTAGGAGAAACTAGTGGCTTTAAGAAGTTTTCTTGAAAATAATTATTTGCTTATTGATGCTTTCAAGTAAGTGATAGAAACAAAAATGTTACTCATTTTTCAGTATAAAATTTGAAGGTATTGTTTGCGGTTTCACATGTGATGAGCTGTTTAGGAAAAAGAAAAAAGGCACAATAACTGCTGCTGCAATGTGCAGTTGCAAAATGTTCATAATTTAATGTAATTTGTCTTATTTTATACCTTCATGTCTTTGACAGTTCTGTATTTGCAAAACCTAGGTACTTTCTCTTTTTCCACTTTGTGGTTTTATGGGATGTTTGTTGTTTGAAGTTACTGAGGTGTCCCAAAGCAGATACTGTATCACTGTGCATATTTTTTTAGGCTGATTCTATGAATTAAAGATTGCACAAACTATCTTGGACACAGCCAATGATGTTAAATTGTGTGGTATCTCCATAAAAGAAAAGATGATTTTATTTTAATAAAAATAATCATTGTTCATCAGACCTCTTACAACCTACTTTATTCTACCTTGTCCTCCCTCTAAAGATGCTAGACAGGAGTGGGTTGCCTTTGAACAGAAGATTGTGTTCCAAACAATTTATATAAAAATTATCTTTATAAATATTTTCTTAGTAAGTCTGAGCTGATACAGGTAGCAGCATAAATTGGGCAGTGTGGTGGAGATTTACATGCACGGAATAGGCAGATGCTTATTGCTTGGCCGAAGGGATGCTCAGTTGAAGTTACCACTACCATGGAAGAAGAGCTTAGAACTATGTAAGTTTCTTTTCTGCCTTCTGAAAGCACAGCTGGCAAGGTATGAACAAACCTTTTAAAAACGCATCCTGTGCAACTGTTTCTGTAGTTATCCTGAGTTCTGCCCTCAAATTTTTACTTGAAGAAACATACATAGAGAAGGCCTGCTAGGCCTGATTCTTATGGAGAGGGACTGATTTAATGTATTTCCATCTAGACAAATATGGGGAACCTTAAGTGGTAGAAATTGTTCTAGAAGTGATGATTCTTAAAATTTATTCAGTGGAATCAGGTTTCTTTAGCAGTGAAAGAAAGAAGATGTTAAAGGACTTTTAAATAACTGCTTGCTGCAGTTTTAGGCAAGAAATTAAAAAGCTTAAAATGCTGCCTCAGCACTAGTCACAAATGAAATATGCAATAACAGTTTCTTGACTAAAGAGCATGTGACTTCATTATTTTTAGCTATTTAGGAGAACAGGCTTTTTTTTTTCCCCCCGCTTGGTAAAGATTCTGGGGGCTTCCCCCATTTTCCCCTTTGCCACTATTTTGCACTAGAAAAACTTGAAATAGATGTAATCTGTTTATCCAGAGGCAGTCTAGATTATCTCATTGGATTGAATTCAAGGCAGAGTTAGAAGGATTACTTTATTTTCTCACTTTAGATCACCTTAGGCGATCCTGTCAGGCAGTAAGTCTGGCCCTATCTCAATCACCTAAGGTGATCCAAAATGCTTTCATCCCTTTTGTCTTGCTTTCTGACCAAATAACTAAATTAGCTTAGTTACAAGTCAATATGGATTGTTAAAAAGGAAAAGGATAACTTAATTGAAAACTATGTTAATGATGACTTTGAGTATGTCACTTTTATATTTAAGAAAATAGCTGAAAGTGGGTTTGCAGCACTGATTATCGATCATTACCCAAGTGGCTCAGGTGCTTCCTATAAATTTGACCAAAGCTCAATATCCTTTTAAACTAGAACTTGATTCAAAGTTGGTTTCAATGCAGGCATGTTA